>NC_073383.1:22100201-22320201 GCF_028641065.1 Leucoraja erinaceus
TATGTGTGTGTGTGTGTGTGTGTGTGTGTGTGTGTGTGTGTGTGTGTGTGTGTGTGTGTGTGTGTGTGTGTGTGTGTGCGTGCGTGTGTGTGTGTGTATATATGTGTATATATATATATATATATGTATTTGTATAGTTTTATACATTAACCACTTCATGCAAAGTCCCATTGCATCTTATTACCATGAATTTCAAGGTTTACTACGTCCTTCTCTTCCAATCTGATATAATTTATAATATTACTGGTTTGGGATATATAATTCATTAACATTTAAATAAAATGCTTAATAGATCATAGATAGCCCCTAGAAGTAGCAATGTGCCACGTCAGAGAATGAGGGGATTTGTACATTTGTGATTATAAAAAGAAAATATGAAAGAGCACAAACTGTTAAATCTGTTTGGAAACATCCTGCTATTTCTGTTATTTATTCCAGTATGTTCATTGTAGCCAAAGAGGAGACAATCAAATTCGGTTTAGTTTTGTTACAGTTACATAAATATGGATGATTTTCCTGCTAAGATATATTTTGAGCCATGTTTCAGTAATGCATCTACTATTGCAAGTTGAATACAGAAATTAGAAGGATTAATATTAGATGATACAGAGATATCAATATTTGTAATCTGTGATTATCAGCCGCTATTTCAAATACAATAATTATGGATTGTGAGGTGCTCCGTGGTAGATTCATCCATTCATCAATATATTAAAAGTGATTGGAGATTCCTATATTTGTGTATAGTTTCTCTGTGGGATCAACGATCCATTCAGTAAAGAAATATTTAAATTGATCAATTTATCAGCCCGTTAAAAAAGCCAAAAGATCTCTATTCATTAGTTACTTATGAAATCGTGGTATTGTTTTAGTGCGTGGCTGAGGGGCATGTTTCCATGCTGTATGATTGTAACCATGGGATGGGGTCAAGGAAAGAGCGTTCAAGTTGCGGCCCTGTTTCCACCACCACACACAAGAAGCGCAGGACAGACACCATTGTGCAGATGCCAAGAGATGTGTGTAGAGCTCTGGCTGAACAACTTCTAATCTTGTACATGACATGATAAGAAGAAGACAGTGGGATGTTCAACCATTTTGAGGCCTTGCCTGCTCTTTGTTAAATAGTGCAATCAGTTCAATTAACCACTCTCCCCAGTAAAGAACAACTTTTTAATTTTCAATATTTATCCACTTCTCCTTTGAATGTGCACAGGATGGAAAATGGATGCATCCCCAAAGATGTGCTATGCGGGGAGGTCACCAATGCACGGAGGCCAAGAAAAAGACCATTGCTTCACTACAAGGGTACGATTAAAAGAGATATGGCAAACTAAACATTGGCACTGACAACAGGGAAGCGGTTGCTGAGGACCGGGGGAAGGTGGAGAAAGGACATCCAGGAGGTTATAAAGGGCCATGACAATATGTGGTTCAAGAGGCAGGCGCCAACAATGACTGGTGATGAAGATGTACAACAGCAACTGCAACACATGCCCCGATCCATGACCAGAGTCCACACTCGCTGTGGAAGCTGTGGGCGGGTCTGCCTGTCAAGGAGAGGCCTAGTCAGCCACAGCCGCCGATGCAACCAAGGATGATACATTCCCCTCCAAACAGGTAAACTTCAAAGCCGCACCATCATCTCTCACAGATGGACGATGCCAACTCCCTCTTTTGAAAGCCATATTGCAATCTATATTCATCATGTTTTCAGGCAGTCTTCTCCAGATCATATCTATTTACTGAGCAAAATAGTTTTTTCTCATGCAGTTCCTGGATCATTTGCTGATTGCTTTAAACCTGCCTCCACCGACTGTCAACACCTCTGTAATGGGAACTAAATTTTTATTTACTATGTATAAATCCATCTTGATTGTATCAGTATCTTGCTCAATACCCATTTGATTTCTCTGTTATCCTTCAGGATCTTAAGTCCAAAAAAATTAAATTATGAGAAGTACAGCACAGTAATTTTAAGGTTCACTTACTCCACAGATGCAGATAAAATTTTGGAAGCCCCTTTACTAAACATGACAACACAGGAACAATTGCGTTACATTTATAAGATACAATAATTATAAGATATGTGAAGAGGAAAAAATCAGTTAAGACCAAAGTTGGACCCTTGAAGACCGAAAAAGGTGAATTTATTATGGGGAACAAGGGAAGATGAGTTGAACAGGTACTTTGTATCTGTCTTCACTAAGGAGGACACAAACAATCTTCCTGATATAGTAGTGGCCAGAGGATCTGGGGTGACGGAGGAACTGAAGGAAATCCACATTAGGCAGGAAATGGTGTTGGATAGACTGATGGGACTGAAGGCTGATAAATCCCCAGGGCCTGATGGTCTGCATCCCAGGGTACTTAAGGAAGTGGCTCTAGAAATCGTGGATGCATTGGTGATAATTTTGCAATGTTCTATAGACTCAGGATCAGTTCCTGTGGATTGGAGGGTAGTTTATGTAATCCCACTTTTTAAGAAAGGCGGGAGAGAGAAAACAGGGAATTATAGACCAGTTAGCCTGACATCGGTGGTGGGGAAGATGCTGGAGTCAATTATAAAAGATGAGATAGCCGCACATTTGGATAGCAGTAACAGGATGGGTCTGAGTCAGCATGGATTTACGAAGGGGAAATCATGCTTGGCTAATCTTCTGGAATTTTTTGAAGATGTAACTAGGAAAATGGACAAGGGAGAGCCAGTTGTGTACCTGGTCTTTCAGAAAGCATTTGATAAGGTCCCACATAGGAGATTAGTGGGCAAAATTAGGGCACTTGGTATTGGGGGTAGAGTGCTGACATGGATAGAGAATTGGTTGGCAGACAGGAAACAACGAGTAGGGATTAACGGGTCCCTTTCAGAATGGCAGGCAGTGACTAGTGGGGTACCACAAGGCTCGGTGCTGGGACCGCAGCTATTTACAATATACATCAATGATTTGGATGAAGGGATTCAAAGTAACATTAGCAAATTTGCAGATGACACAAAGCTTTGTGGCAGTGTGAACTGTGAGGAGGGTGCTATGAGAATGCACATTGGACAGGTTGGGGGCAGATGCATGGCAGATGAAGTTTAATGCGGATAAATGTGAGGTTATCCACTTTGGTAGAAAAAACAGGAAGGCAGATTACTATCTAAATGGCATCAAGCTGGGAAAAGGGGAAGTACAACGGGATCTGGGGGTCCTTGTTCATCAGTCTATGAAAGTAAGCATGCAGGTACAGCAGGCAGTGAAGAAAGCGAAAGGCATGTTGGCCTTTATAACAAGAGGAATCGAATATAGGAGCAAAGAGGTCCTTCTGCAGTTGTACTGAGCCCTAGTGAGACCACACCTGGAGTACTGTGTACAGTTTTGGTCCCCTAATTTGAGGAAGGACATTCTTGCTATTGAGGGAGTGCAACGTAGGTTTACAAGGTTAATTCCCGGGTTGGCGGGACTGTCATATGCTGAGAGAATGGAGTAGTTGGGTTTGTACACTCAAGAGTTTAGAAGGATGAGAGGGTATCTCATTGAAACATTGTTAAGGGTTGGGACACGCTAGAGGCAGGAAACATGTTCCCAATGTTGAGGGAGTCCAGAACCAGGGGCCACAGTTTAAGAATAAGGAGGAAGCCATTTAGAACGGAGACGAAGAAGCACTTTTTCTCACAGAGAGTGGTGAGTCTGTGGAATTGTCTGCCTCAGAGGGCGGTGGAGGCAGGTTCTCTGGATGCTTTCAAGAGAGAACTAGATAGGGCTCTTAAAAATAGCGGAGTCAGGGAGATATGGGGAGAAGGCAGGAATGGGGTACTGATTCGGGATGATCAGCCATGATCACATTGAATGGCGGTGCTGGCTCGAAGGGCCAAATGGCCTACTCCTGCACCTATTGTCTGTTGTCTATTGTCTATTTCTTGAAATTATAAAAAAATTCCCATTTCATACGTCTCCAATCTTTTTAATTCCTTATCTTTCCCTATAGGTATACGTTTTGTCAGTGAGAGATGGTTTAAATGAGGGATTATTTACTATTGGAGATAAAAGCGATAAGTTTCTTAATTTCAAAGTTAGTTTTATTTGTTTCCAAATTCGAATTGTATTGTGAATAATTGGGTTCTTCTTATATATTGTGTTATTTAATTTTATCGGGGAGAAGAGGATCGCTCCTATATTATAAGGAGAGAAATCCTCTTTCTCCATTCTTATCCTACCTGTTGGGCAGAGCTGTCCAATTGTCTATTTCTTAAAGTGATACGAACCAATGCTGAATCCTTTCTTTAATAATAGAAAATGGAACAATACAAAAATTATCCAAAATATCTCTTCACTCTTTTTAGTTTAGTTTAGCGATTCAGCACGGAAACAACCCCTTTGGCACCCGAGTCCGCGCCGACCAGCGATCCCTGCATATTAACACTACGTTACCCACACTAGGGACAATTTGCATTTACACCAAGCCAATTAATCTACAAACCTGTACGTCTTTGGAGTGCGGGAGGAAACCGAAGATCTCGGAGAAAACCCACATGGTCACGGGGAGAAGGTACAAACTCCATACAGACAGCACCCGTAGTGGGGATCGAACCCGGGTCTCTGGTGCTGAAAGCGCTGTAAGGCAGCAACTCGACCACCACGCCACCGTGCCGCCCTGCAATACTTTGTGCAATACATTGACACAGAAGGGGGCACAGTGGTGCAGATGGAATTAATTCCTCTATCATTCCTTATTTGTGCCTTCTGCCATATATAGTGTAAAGGGCCTGTCCCACGAGCATGCGACTCCATGTGGCAAGCGCAACCTAATGTGGTCGCTTGAGCCGTACGGCCTCGCGGGGCCGGTCCCACTTCGATCGCTGGAGCCATATGGAGTTGTGCGGAGCTGGTCCCGACATCGCGCGGGGCTCCGAAAAACTGACAGTGTTCAAAAATTCCGCGCGGCAAAGGCCTGCCGGCACGTAGCCGCATTGAGGCCATACGCACCGCCTCGATGGGCGTGCGCAGCGTCTTGACGCCGTACGTCACGCGCGAACTCCCCACAACTTCGCTCGAACTTCACTTCACTCACTCGACCTCCGCGCGGTCCCCGCTTCCGGTTTGGTCGCGCTCGCCGCATGCAGGCGCATGCTGGTGGGACAGGCCCTGTATGGGGATCACTTGACCTCCGCGCGACCCCAGCTTCCAGTTTGGCCTTGCTTGCCGCATGCAGGTCGCATGCTGATGGGACAGGCCCTTTAGTCTGATGTGTACCTCATCCTTACTGTGTCTCCAACTGTTAATGATATTCAGTTTTTGAATCAGAATTCCTGCCTCCAATTGCTAGCCAGAAGATGCCTTCTAACTTCTTGTACTTCTCATTTCTCTGTTCCATGAGAAATTTCTAGATCCCCATTAGAGAGTTTTGTGGCTAGCGTGATTGCTTGCACAGAAGCAATCTTCACCATCCTGTCATGATGTACATTTACTCGTTCCACCTGCTGGATTGTACAACATCTAAGTGTAGATGAAATATCTTCCCGATTTACTGCGATCAAATCTTTATTATTGCTCTCTGGATTCTTTGGGGTCACTAACCTTTAGACAGCCGCTCCCAGCAGGTTTTAGTGTTTCTTCCACATTGACAGCGTCTGACTCAATGGCGTCGACTGCATAATCGAGATTGATGTCTAGCTTCAAGGGGACACCGTACATTACGCCAAAATTACGTGGAAATGTCACTGGTTGTACTTGAACCAACAACTTGGCACAGGTACATCTAATAGATATTCCTTCCACAGGATTGACCTAATGCAACACCAGGTACTCTGCTGTCAAATGAATCTGATCATTCTCTCTCTTTACACAGCTTATCCCATCCACTCCTGGACTTTTGATATTCTCTTCATTGTACACAGATTGGAGAAATGACTTTCCAAACCACCTCACCCACATATTTTCCATATGTACGGTATATTTTCTTCAGCTACTCATGTTGATGTTTGTAATATATATCAAGATCTGCCTATCTACCTTAGCGATAATTCCTTTGTTCTTCCTTGGGTTTCAACATCCAAAATTTCCAGCCTGGATTTGGAAAGTTGTACAGCTTCATATGACTGATTGCACTGCACTAGAACTATCACAGTTATGCAGGTGACATTTCCTTCATCTGGTTGCCTAGATTCCGTAAATATTCTAATTTTTTGTACGTGAAACCTTCAAGTCTACAAGATTGCAATAATCAGTAAAGAAATCATCAAAAGGATTCTCCTTCCACCTGTTTGCATGTATTGTTTAATTGCCAGGTAGTTTGCAATGTTGCATGTAATGTATCTAATAATTCTAAAAGGTTTCATTTGAATATTTTATGTTATGGTTCTCTCCTCCTGTGATAATGAGATCCCTCTTGAGATCATACCTGCCCCTACTTTCTCCCACCTGAAACGTCACCTATCCTTTTCCTCCATTGATGCTACCTGACCCGCTGAGTTACTCCAGCACTTTGTGTTTAGACTTTAGAGATACAGTGCAGAAACAGGCCCTTCGAACCATCAAGCTCATACCGACCAGTGATCACCCCGTACGATAACACTATCCAACACTAGGAACAATTTACAATTCTTACCAAATTCTTACCACACGGTCACAGGGAGAACGTACAATCTCATGCAGACAGCACCTGTAGTCAGGACCAAACCCAGGTCTCTAGCGCGGTAGGCAGCAGCTCTACGCTTGCGCCACTGTGTAGCAATGTTACAAAATTTTGAGATTTTTAAAATCAAGTCTTTAATTTATCCCATCAGATAAAGCATAAAAAGAAGTTTAATTTGACACCTAATTCACTTTCATATCTTCAGTATTAAAAAAGTTATGGCCATTTTCATACTCGGAAATTGGCATCTTGTTCCCTATTGCTTTTTCATTGACCGATAACTTTCTTCAAATTTAAGAGAACTGAAATAAATTTTCAGTTATTATAGATTGAAGCATTCCGAAACTATAAAACAATCTTACTTAGATGACTTGAAATTAAAGCATATAATTAGTTAGTTACCTAATTGTAGCTAATTACAAAATTCAATTACTAGATCTAAACATCTATCCATTTCTTAAGAATAGACTAACATATTTAAATAGCCTTAGTGTCCAAATAACATTCACACACAAATTCAGAATATAACATAATTTTAAAATCTCATTGTCATGGGTTTATAGGCCAAATGGAAGGAATTTAATGTTTAATACCTGTAAATTAATGGCCATTTAAATCAGCTTGCGAGTGAGATTTTCTGGAACGGGACCATTTGGAACGTTCAGGCTGTGGTGAATTTAGTCCCCCATATCTTCAGCAAATACACTGCCGGAGCTTCAGGAGAAAAAATCACCGTTTCGCAACTTAAAATGTGAATTAAATACATCTTAAGAAACACTTTTATACATAAAAATAAACTACTTTCTTTTACCTGGTCCTCCATAAAATCCGTCTCCGTTGTCGGCTTTATCGGCTTCTGAAGCTGATTTTAAAATCATTCCACCGATTAACTTGTCAAGTGAATTTAAAAAAAAAACAACACACAGAACGACCGTAGGAACGATTCTTTAGCAACATCTTGCACCCAACAAATATAATTCAGGACCAGGTCGGGAAAAAAAACCCCGTTTTAACCCCCCCCCCCCCCCCCCCCCTCAAATGCGCCAAAATCGCGCACAAGGCCAGTGGCAGAATTGCAGCGCCGCTGAAGGTAAGTTTTGTAACACACCTGCACTGTGCCACCCTTTAGATCTAAAATAGCATCTTTACTTTCCTTTGCTCGTGCTTATGTGCCCATATCCACAGCAAACTCTTTTTTCCACTGAGTCCATTCTTTACCAAGGTAACTTGCCTGGAGGTCCAGTGCTTGTGGTGACTGGGGTTGTTTACATGTGACTTCACTGGAAAGGATCGCACCAGGCATGTTGTCTAGATTCCACACCACACATCCCATACATACCTCAATATCTCACTCATTCCCTCTTTAAAATACCAGAGGATAGCTCGTAAATTAAATGAACAAAATAAATTATAAAATAAGTTGTACGGAGCCAGGACAGCATTTTCGATATTAAATATTCAGGCATCAATATTAAATATTAGAATAACAACACAGAGCTGTTGGTTGCATAAAAAATTATACCAACTAGTGTTCCCACACATTACATATGACTTAATCAAATCTCCTTTCAACTTGCAGTGTTGCAAGGAGAATAATTCCAGATTCACTAATATTTATTTTAAATAAAATGCAATATATCTGAAATAAAATGCAGTGTATATTGGCTTTGGAATTATACAAAGATTTTTATTTGCAACAATATCATATATTAATGGGGTGATACAAATCCTATTTTATATCAAAAATACTGAAAATTATCTTTCGTAACCCAGCAAAAATTAAAAGACCGTCTAGTACAATGAATGATAACAAAATGCGATTTTGGACGTTAATTGAATCTCAGATGATATCATCAAGCAAGAAGCAAGCAAGCAAGCATGTTACAGGAACTGGAATAGCCAAAAATTGTAGATGATCAAAATCTAAAATATAAGCTGTGATAGGGAGAATGCATAGTCTTTTACCCAGGGTAGGGGAATCATGAGGATATGGGTTTAAGGTGAGAGCTGAATGATATATTAGGTACCCAAGGGAAACTTTTTCACTCAAGAGTGTGGTAGGTACATGGTTTGAGCTGCCAGAGGAGGTAGTTGAGGTAGGTACTGTAACAGCATTTAAAAGGCACTTATATAGACTGGTATATGGAGAGGAAAGGTTTAGCGGGATATGGACCAAATGTGAACAAATGATATCTTAGATGGGGCATTTCCATCAGTATGGACCAAATGGCTTGTTTCCTTGCTGTACGACACAGTGGAAACTTACTATTCTCAGCTAACCAGTGTGGGAGAGAAGTAAGCAGGGATTGCAGGAGGGGAAGGGGAAAAAAACAAAGCAGGAATTGAAAGGCAACATACTCCGACTGCTGCAAACCTTGAATATAACAGAGAATCCTGGAAATACTCAAAAGGTCAAGAGTCCCCTGTGGAGAAAGAAGAACAAGTTAATGTTACACATTGATAACCCTTCATCGGAAGTGGGCTTATGTATTGAGAAATTTGTGCCTGATCACTTGGATGTGATTAGAGCCCTAAATTACCTCATCAGCAGCTGGTGAGGGGAGGATTTTAGCTTCTTGGAGATTTCAGACCAGCTCAGGGGAAGGAGGAGCATCTACAGTCTGGAAGAATTGCAGCTCCTCAAACTGTGACCATATAAACTAATAATACTTGGAATATCAGCACAAAGTCTAACACTCACAACAAGCCCAAAGAAACTTTCTCGACTACAGTATAACTGGGAAAAAATTAATATTAAAATTTTGGAAAGGCCCTATAACCCCCACAATTAAAATGTGGATTATGGAAATGTCAGAGACCCTACATCTGGAAAGAATCAGACTTGTCTTAATGGACAAACAAGAACTTTTTGTTAGAATATGGTCTCCATTCATTGACTATTTGAAGGGGTAGATTGGTTCAGCACGGGAACCTAACTGAAGCTTGAACTCAGGATTAGATGAAAAGTTATACTTTATAATCTACGAACCTATCTCCAATGATGTATTATTAGTAAATCATTCCATTCTTTTTTTATCTTTTCATTTGTGTTTTTTTCTCTTTCTTTCTTATTCCCTATCTAGAAAAAAAAAACTAGAAGCAGAATCAATCCACAATTGATAATATTAATAATGTACGACTGATATACATGAAATGTTTTTACCATAATATGTGTTTGCTTCAAATAAAAATATTATATTAAAAAAACCTGCGACCATATTCTGAAGGGGAGGTTTGCTGGTGCTGCTGCAGCAAATTTAACACGGGGGTGGCACGGTGGCGCAGTGATACAAGGCAGTGAGACTGCCTTACAGTGCCTGATCGTGACTACGGGTGCTGTCTGTACAGAGTTTGTACATTCGTCCTGTGACCACGTGGGATTTCTCCAGCTGCTCTGGTTTGCTCCCATACTTCAAAGGCATACGTTTGTAGGTTAATTGGGTTCGGTAATTGTAGTATTGTTCCTAGTGTGTAGGATGGTGCTGGTATAAGGTCGCTGGTCAGCACAGGCTCAGTGGGTCGAAGAGCCTGTTTCCACACTGTATCTCTTCGGTAAACTGAAGTAAACTAAACTAACTTTGCTATGCGAGGATGAGATGAGCCAAGATTCAGAAAGGAGAAAAAGGCTGAACTGAAAATGGAAGGCAGGAAAGTAATACGACATAACCCAGCGGGTCAGCCAGCATCTCTGGAGAACATGGGTGAGAAGGGTCTGAAGACAGACCTTGAACCGATACATCGCCTATCCATGTTCTCCAAAGATAGGCACACAATGCTGGAGTAACGCAGCATCTCTGGAGAAAAGAATAAATGACGTTTCAGGTCGAGACCCTTCTTCCGACTTCTTCTTCAGAGATCCTACCTGACCCGGTTGAGTTACTCCAACACTTTGATTCCTTTCATATGTAAAATTATAAGTGGTTGCAGGAAACGTTTCCCTTATCAGAGATTATTAAAACTAGAGGACAAAGATTTAGGGTAAGGGGTAGGAGATTTAGCGGGGATCTGAGAGGAGTCTTTTTTATCCAGAGAATGGTGTACTTGGAATGAACTGTAGGTGAGAGCAGTGGAAGCAGAATCACTGATAGCATTTAAGAAGTGTCTAAATGAGCATTTGAATCACCTAGGCATTGAAGGCTATGGGCCAAAAGCTGGAAGATGAGATGAATATGAATGGATGCCCACTGGTCAGCATGGAGATGGATGGCTCAATAGCATGTTTCTATGTTGTATATCTTACAGTATTAAAGGGTTTATCATTGTTGAAAGTGGAAAAGAGGCCAAATGCCAATGAAAGAAATTGCATCTGTAAAAAGACAAGGGAACAAATCGTGGAGGTTGGAGAGTGGGGGCACACTCTATAATTTGCCATTCCTTGCTTAAGGACTGACTTTAACTTACAGTAAATGTTATTCTCTATCATGTATCTGTACTCTGTGAATGGCTCGATTGTAATCATGTATATATAGTTTTACCACTGGCTGGTTAGCATGCAGCAAAAGCTTTTCATTGTACCTCGGTACACATGGCAATAAACTAAACTAAACTCAACTAAACTAAAAAGCATGAAAGGGATAAATCAAGGTATCCAACTAATTATAGACACAAGTGCTGGAGTAACTCGGTGGGTCAGTCAGCATCTCTGGAGAAAAAAGACTTCTTCTTCAGAGATCCTACCTGACCCAGTTGAGGTACTCCAACACTTTGCTCAAAAGTGTTGAAGGGTGACGTTTCAGGTCTGGACTGGAGTCTGAACAGGTGAACCCGAAAAGTCACCTGTCCTTTTTCACCAGAGATGCCGCCTGGTTCATTGAGTTACTGTGTCTATATTTGGTATAAACCAGCATCTGCAGTTCCTTCCCACACATAACCAACTATTTAGTTTAATTACAGTCATGGGCAAATTATCGGAGTCCATTCAGCGGGATAGTATATGTTTCATTTGAAAAGACAGATTAATTAGGCACAGTCAGCATGGATATACAATGAGAAGGTTATTACTGGGTCAATGGTTGTACTATTTGAAGTGATAATAAACAGCCCCTTTGAGGCCAGTGCTTTTGGTATTGTTTTCATGAAATTAATGACCACTTTTAAAAAGGCCCCATATGGTAGGCTGGTCAAAATATCAAAGCCCCGGGGATCCCAATGAAAGTGGCAAATTGGATCCAATATTGTCTCAGTGGCAGGAAGTGAGGGGTAACAGTTGTGTAGAAAGGAACTGCAGATGCTTGTTTAAACCGAAGATAGACACAAAAAGCTGGAGTAACTCAGCGGGACAGGCAGCATCTCTGGAGAAAAGGAATGGGTGATGTTTTGGGTCAGTACCATTCTTCAGACTGAATCGCCACCCATTCCTTCTCTTCAGGGATGCTGCCTGCAGGACCCGCTGAGTTACTCCAGCTTTTTGTGTCTATCGCGGGGTAACAGTTGATATGCATTATTGTGACTGGAATGCTGTTACCAATGGAGTTTCACAATACTCGTTCCCTTGGTTTTTACGTGGTGTAATTAAGACATACAGTAAATACAAGTGTAATGATAAAAAAATTCTGCAGGTGTTACAAAATTGGATGTGTGTTGATAGTAATGAGGAAAGGTTTAGACTGCAGAAAGACTTAGAAGATCCAGTCATTTGGATAAAGAAGTGGCGGATAGTGCACTAATCCTGTGTGTAGGTATTGTAGATCCTGGTCTACTACGATGATCTCCACATTATTACTCGTTTCATTTGATGAGTTAAGAGATTATCCACGAGGCTTCGATTTACCGTCGTAGTTAGTCAACAGCCCTTTTTATTCATTATCAGGCAAAACCGGTAACTGGCAAAACCAACATTTATTGCTCACCTAGAACAACCCCTAAATATTAACAGGGGTCTATCCTATCCTAATTTGTGTGGCAGGAGAGCCTACTATACAACATAGAGATACAATATAGGAACAGGCCCTTCGGCCCACCGAGTCCATGCCGACTATTGATCACCCTATCAAACTAGTTCTATGTTATCTCACTCTCCCATCCCACTCCTTTCACATTAGGGCAATTTTACGGAGACCGATTAACCTACAAACTTGCACGTCTTTGGGATCTGGGAGGGAACCGGAGCATCCGGAGGAACCCCAAGCAGTCACAGGGGGAAGGTGCAGACAGCACCTGAGGCCTGATCGAACCTGGGTCTCCGCCACTGTAAGGCAGCAGCTCTACCAGTGGCACCACTGTACTGCAGTATAGTTTAGTGAAAAATCCATGCAACCTGGAGAAACTCAGCTGTAATGATTTAAGGAATTGGGTGGATTTGTTGAAGTATTACTTTAACCCAAAACCTAGCAAAGATCATGCAAGGGTTTAAGTTTGTTTCATGGTTACAAAAAGCTAATAAAACAGTATGTAGCTGAATTGAGAGTTTTTTTTCACAAGAGTGTATTTATGGCAACACAATCTCTCAGATGCTAAGGGAGAGGTTAGTGAGCAGAAACAGAGATGACAGGATTCAGAGGCAGTGCTTGTTACAGGTGAATCCGACCTTTGAGAATGCCCTGAAAATTGCCTGAGCTCTGGAATCAGCAAATAAAAACATGCAGGGTTTGCAAGTGATGCTGACTGTTTCATCTTGCAGCAGGCATGATGGACAAGCAGCAAATCACCAAAGCTAAATGGACGTCATTTTAATAAGATGAAGAAAGGCCGTTACTGCTGGGAACGTCCGAATGCTGGTTTTGGGTTGTAGCGTGCCGCTGATTTAGTTCGAAAGGACATATCTCCAAACCTTGTACAAGTTTGCATAAAGTGCAGTTCAGCAAATAAAGCAAAGGTATGAAATTAAAGGAAGGTACTCAGAATATTGAAGAAGAAGTGGAAATAAGGAACTCTAGATGCTAAAAAAGGCCAACAACTGCTGTAGTAACTCAACGGGTCAGGTAGCATCTCTGGAGAACATGGATAGCTGACATTTTGGGTCAGGAACCTTCTTTAGTTTAGTTTAGTTTATTTTATTTTAATTTAGTTTAGTTCAGTTCAATTTTTTCTCACGTGTACCAAGGTACAATGAAAAGTTTTTTGTTACGTGCTAACCAGTCAGTGGGAAGACAATTGAAGACATGGTTACAATCGAGCCCTCCACAATGTACAGATACATGATAAAGGGAATAACGTTTAGTGCAAGATAAAGTCCAAAGTTTCCACCATTCGCATGGCCGTCCGAAGGGGGGGTGCGATGGGTGCGGTGTCACCCCACTTTTTTTCCAGAGTAAAACAAAAATCCCACGAAAAAAAGAAAATTGGATCGCAATCAGTGTTTCCACTTTGAAGGAAATTACCCGAAATTCGGGAAATTCTGCTTCCGGCCCACGGGATGATTTGGGGGAAAAAAACATGTTTGTGACCATCCGCACCTGCGCAGTTGGGAGAAGCCAGTGACACGGTAGGGATGCAAATTGACGCCATCTCCCCACGTATGCGCAGTGGGCCCGGGCGGGATCAGTTCCCCACCATTTTCACTACACACAATCAACATCGCCTCGACGCCTCGTGCCTAGTCTGGGTGAGTAGGGCTATGGAATATTGTGCTGCAACTTCCCCCCCCCTCACTGCAGGCCCCTCGCTTCCCCCCCCCCCCCCCCACCGGGCCCATGGCTCCTCCCCCCACGCGGGGGTCATCACCTCCCCCCTGGCCGCGGGCCCTCCAACGCTGCGTGGGAGGAGAGAGAGGGGGGAATGTGAGAGAGGGGGGGAGGGCAGGGAAGGGGAAGGGCAGAGAGAGAGGGGATGGGGAGGAGGGGGAAGGGGAGGGAGAGATGGGGAGGGAGAGACGGTGAGGGAATGGAGGGGGGGAGAGGGAAAGAGGGATTATCTTTAGTGAGATTGCAAAATTAAGAGGTTTTAGAGCTATTATATTTTCTCCTCCATATGAATAACTAGACTAAGTGGAACCCGTTGGATCCCATGTTAACAAGGGAGGGCTGGTCTCCCAACATAATATTCTATCTCTCCATCAATTCCAATATTGGTGACCAGTGAGGGGGGGGGGGGGGCTTTCTGGAGCACTAGTATGGGTGTTGTGGGCTGAAGGGACTGGTTTCCAGAGGACTAGTATGGACATTGTGGGCCGAATGGATTCTTGTTACACGGGCCTGGTGGGCTGGCAGCTCAGGCCTGGTGGGCGGGCAGCTCAGGCCTGGTGGGCGGGCAGTTCAGGCACTCACGGCTGGTGGGCTGGCAGATGACTCTCATGGTTGCTGGGCTGGCAGTTGACTCGCTCACGGCTGGTGAGCTCACACACACACACACACACCTTCCATCACACACACACCCTCCATCTCACACAGACACACACACACATCCTCCATCTCACACATTCACACACACATTCACATACACATCCTCCATCTCGCACACACCACACCATCTCTCACACACACTCACACGCAACATATATATATGAAAGTAAAATTCTTGAATCTACTCATTGAATTTAGATCCAATCACCATCTCTAACTTTTCACAGGGATGGATTCAGTGAGTGCCGAACACATATTCTCGCCTAGTCCCATATACCTGCGCCCACACCATAACCCTCCATTCCCTTCCCGTCCATATAACCATCCAATCTATTTTCAAATGATAAAAACGAACCTGCCTCCACCACCTTCACTGGAAGCTCATTCCACACAGCCACCACTCTCTGAGTAAAGAAGTTTCCCCTCATGTTACCCCTAAACTTCAGTCCCTTAATTCTCAAGTCATGTCCCCTTGTTTGAATCTTCCCTACTCTCAGTGGGAAAAGCTTTTCCCGTGGGCAGGCCTGCCACGAGTATCCATCACCTTCATCACTACACCACGACTTCCATGAGCAATGGCAGGCTGTCTGCACTCGCCTTAATCCACATTCACTATGACTTTGCCCGTGACCTGGACAAAGTGATGACTAGGTTTGTATAGTTACATTCTCGGAAAATGGAACTGGAAAACATGATTTATGGCTAAATGGCAATATATGCCGGCCTGCCGAATGTTGTCAAAGTCTGTGAGAGGACCCCTGAACTGTCTGCTAATCCCCTCACACTTTGGGAGCCCAAACAGGGCACTGCAACTAGAGGTAGAAGTCGGGCCACCTACATCAGTGAACTAGCTGTGGAATGACACAGGCCTTGGACAGCGTTAACAAACTGAGGAATGCCATGCTAGATAAACTGGTCTGAAGTGCTATATTCATGGAACCAGGGATGGCATATAGACTAAGGCCAGCGAATGTCCTTGCATTAGTAGAAGTAGTGGTAAATGGCAATATACTGAGTGACAATGAACTAAGAACTCATTCCAGTCATGCTAGTCAGCATGGCTCAACAATAGTAACACGGAGTGATTTTTTTAAAATTGTACTTCCCATGCTCCTCACCTTTTTGTAACATTTACCGGGAGCACCTGAATGATTATGCAGCATCATGCCAGCATGTTTGATTGTTTGGTAAGCAATATGATGAATTGCGAATTTTATATATTATGTTATTTATATATTTTTTTATGTTACTAGACTAAGTGGGACCCGTTGTGTCCCTGTCCCACGGCCTGGTCCCCCAACGTAACACATTCCCAACGCAATATTCCACCACTCACCCATAGCCCCCATGGAAGGCCTGGTCCCGCAATACAACCCGTTCCCCAAACCAATATTCCACCATAGCCGACAACTGCGCAGGTGCTGCTCATTTCGCCTTATGTACCCTCAGTGTACTGTGACTTTATAAAAATGGATTTGCACTTGCCAGGTAGGAGAACTCAGTGTACTGTGACTTTAAAAAAACATGCATTTGCACTTGCTAGGGCTAGCAGTGCCCAGTGTACTTGGATAGCAACAATGTTGCGAGCAGGTCTACAATCCCATTGTGACGTCACAGCTGTAAGCACAGGGAATTAGCAGTTATTTATTTCTTCAAATATTTGAACATTTTGATTAATAATTCAAGAAATAATGCATGAATTTTTCAGAAAAGGCAATTGTTGACTTCACGGGATAAAACTCTACAGGGATATATTAAAATGTTACCGTTAGAGCATCGTTTTTTCGAGCAGTATGATTATACACACACACACACACACACACACACACACACACACACACACACGCACGCACGCACGCACACACACACACGCACACACGCACACACACACACACACATCCTAGATCAGAGTTTTATAAGTATACTAGACCAAGTGCAGACCCATTGGGTCTGGTCCCCAAACGTGCTTCAGACCCCGTTTGGGAAAAATGTCGGCGTTTTTCGAGCAGAGCCGGGCATCAGCAGCCGTTATGGTCGCTGGCTAGCAGGCGACAAAATGCTTCAGACCCCGAGTACTGAGTTATGGTGGCTGGTCAGCAGGCGGCGACAAAATGAGTGAGTGGGTAGAAGGATTTTATTTAAAAATGTGTACATAAAAATGTCCAAATGTTTTGAGGAGTGCATGAGTGAATGTAAAAGTGAATTCGCTAGCGAAATGGAAAAAATGGCGGAACTTTTGCGTGTGGTTTTGGCGGACCAAGGAATCAAAGGCCAAAAATCTGACACCTACAAATAAACACACACACACACACACACAGTTTTAATAGTATATAGATAGATTGAATCAAAATCAAGATTATAAATTCACATTTCAAAAATGGTTTTACAAAATCAGTAGTACTGATTTTCACTATTCCATACTGATAATTGAGAATACATGAGGTTGCATGCAAAATATTGATTTTCAAAAATCGAGTTTCTGTGTAGTACCTTCTATTGCATTTATGTGAGAAATACCGATTTTGCCAACAAAATACTAATTTTCGGCCATCAAAATACGGAAATGCTCGGTGAAACATGGCAGCTCTGCAATTATTCACAATCACATTGTGTTTGAGAATTCAAAATGTGATTTGTGATCTTGTTTATGAGTCATCATGGAATTTGTTATAATAGAATGACAGTAAAATAAGTTAGTTTGAAAGCGATCATAGTGATGAAAGCGTAAATGCACTATTTAGTTTGAGTTCAATTTTCATGATGGAAATTGAAGTCGAACTAAATGTTGTATTCATATCACTATTCCATGTTGAAAATGATGTGATGTGAAGTTGTTAGGTCAGGAGGACCATTAAAGGTGCACTGCGCACACTAACACAATCTAACAATAACAGGCAATCAAATCAACACACAAAACATTTTCTCAAAAAAGGTTTTCTTTACCTCAAAAACTTAGAGTATTTTATTTGCAGTTTTACATAACATTTTACAACAGTACAACTTGATTATTAAAACAAGGACAACTTCAATTCTTGATTTTTTAAAAAAATGTATACAACAATGACCCCAATCATCCCATTCCATCAACTCATTACTCTTGAGTCAACCAAAATTATTTTTGAAATATTGGTCCTAAATGTGGTGCAAAAATGCTCCAAAATAAGGCTCAGAATGCACCACAGAGCATCTAAAACCACAGAGCTTAAACCCCAGGCCCTGGACCCCAGCCGCAAGGGACTTTGCACTTCGCGCTCGTCACTATTTCACATACATTTTTTGTAATCCCTTTTTGAAAAGCTTCGTACGGGCCTGATTCCCAACATGTAAAGGATGTAAGTGAGGACTGTAATATAGGAGAAATATTTGGTTTAACAAAAAAGGACAACTGTTGCAGAATCACTGATTGTTGCCATAAAACTAAATGACAAAGACATGACATTTGGACTTGACACAGAGTGCAATGTAGCACTGCCAAGCCTGACTGAATATGCAGCTGGATAACCAGAGAATACTATACCTCAACTTAAAAAGGCGCAGCAAAATCTGAAAATCCATACCGGTGAGTGCATTGATGTTGAAGTGAAATACTAAAGCCCAATTAAAATGTTAGCGCGTGCAGTTGCTACAGGCTTCGGACCAAATGTGTTGGGAAGAACCTAGCCGTAAGTAATTCCCCTGGACGAGAAGAATCAAGTCAAGTCAAGTCAAGTCAAGTCAAGTTTATTTGTCACATACACATACTAGATGTGCAGTGAAATGAAAGTGGCAATGCTCGCGGAACAACAAAACAACCAAACAAATTATAAACACAATCATAACACACATATTATTTTACATAATAAATAATAGAAGGAAAAACGTTCTGTACAGTTAGTCCCTGGTGAGAAAGGCGTTTACAGTCCGAATTGCCTCTGGGAAGAAACTCCTTCTCAACCTCTCCGTTCTCATTGCATGGCAACGGAGGCGTTTGCCTGACCGTAGCGGCTGGAACAGTCCGTTGCAGGGGTGGAAGAGGTCTCTCATGATTTTGTTTGCTCTGGAGTTGCACCTCCTGTTGTATAGTTCCTGCAGGGGGGTGAGTGAAGTTCCCATAGTGCGTTCGGCCGAACGCACTACTCTCTGCAGAGCCTTCTTGTCCTTGGCAGAGCAATTCCCGAACCAGATGGTAATGTTCCCGGACAAGATGCTTTCCACCGCCGCTGCGTAGAAGCACTGGAGGATCCTCGGAGACACTCTGAATTTCCTCAATTGCCTGAGGTGGTAAAGGCGCTGCCTTGCCTTACTCACCAGTGCTGAGGCGTGTGATGACCATGTCATATCCTCAGAGATGTGGACTCCCAGATATTTAAAACAGTTCACCCTATCCACAGGATCCCCATTTATACTCAATGGAGTGTACGTCCTCGGATGATGTGCCCTCCTAAAGTCCATGATCAGCTCCTTCGTTTTTTTGATGTTCAAGAGGAGTCTGTTCTCCTGGCACCAGAGTGCTAGATCAGCCACCTCCTCCCGGTAGGCCCTCTCATCATTGTCTGAGATCAGGCCCACCACCACAGTGTCATCAGCAAACTTAATTATTGAATTGGAGCTGAACCTAGCCACACAGTCATGTGTGTACAGGGAGTACAATAGGGGGCTGAGGACGCAACCCTGGGGCGATCCTGTGCTCAGGGTGAGGGACTTCGATGTATTCCCTCCCATCTTGACTACCTGGGGCCTGGCGGTGAGAAAGTCCAGGACCCAGGCACACAGGGAGGTGTTGAGCCCCAATTCCAGTAGCTTCCCGCCCAGTCTGGTGGGGACTATCGTGTTGAAGGCTGAACTGTAGTCTATGAACAGCATCCTCACGTAGCCCCCCTTCTGGCTGTCCAGATGGGAGAGAGCGGTGTGCAAGACCTGGGAGACCGCATCGTCCGTGGACCTGTTCGGACGGTATGCGAACTGCAACGGGTCCATGTTCCGAGGGAGGAAGGCGCAGATGTGATTCTTCACCAGCCTCTCAAAGCATTTCATGACTACCGAGGTAAGGGCCACCGGACGGTAGTCATTCAGGCAGGCTGGGGAGGCATTTTTTGGTACCGGTACAATGATGGATTTTTTGAAGCAGGCAGGGACCACGGACTTGTCCAGGGAGAGGTTGAATAATGCAGTGAGCACTGGAGCTAGCTGCGTAGCACAGGACTTGAGTACTCGCCCCGAGATGCCGAATCCCCTTCAGTTTAACAGGGGAGAAGTGGAACATCATAGTAGATTTTCGACGCAGATCTGTATCTGCACCAGTTTGCTTTCAGAAAATCATGCAGGGCTTGCTGCAGGGCAATCTCACATATACCTGGATAATATCCTGATTATAGGAGCCTTGAGAAACAAACACCTGGGAAAGCTGGAAGAAATGTCGACCAGATTGAAAGGCAGACCTACATTTAAAGGGAAGTAGCAGTACTTTCTTGGCAAATGCAAGTACAATACTTAGGATACAGTGTAGATGCAACAAACAGCACTCTGCTCAAGAGAGGGTAAAAGGCGTTAGCAATACTCTTGCCGCAGTTAATGTAACGATCAGATTATATCTGGAGTTATAGAGTTACACAGCACGGAAACAGGCCATTTAGCTCAACTTGTCAATGCCGATCAAAACGTCCTATCTACGCTAGACCCACCTGCCCGCATTTGGAGCCAAGAGAGTTTTATTGTCATATATCCCAGATAGAACAATTAAATTCTTACTTGCTGCAGCAAACCAGAATATGTAAACATAGTACACTGTAAACAATATGATATACGAGAGAAAAAAAAGTTCAGTGTGTATATATACACACAAATACACACGCACACACACACGCGCACACGCGCACGCACACACACACATATATATATATACATATACAGATAAACATTCACACATTCTCAAAAAACAAACAATAGTAGTGCAATAATAATAATAATAATAATAATAATAATAATAATAATAATAATAATAATAATAATAATAATAGTCTATTGTTGTAGACTACAGCCCTAATGACTGTAGGGAAGAAGCTGTTTCTGAACCTGGACGTTACAGTTTTCAGGCACCTGTACCTTCCTCCCGATGGCAGGGGTGAAATGACTGTGTGGCCAGGGTGGTGTGGGTCCTTGATGATGCTGGCTGCCTTTTTGAGGCAGCGACTCAGATAAATCCCTTTGATGGTGGGGAGGTCAGTGCCGGTGATGGACTGGTCAGTGGTCACATCTTTTTGCAGTCTTTTTGCTCCTGGGCGTTCAAGTTGCCGAACCAGGCCATGATGCAACCAGTCAATATGCTCTCTACTGTGCAACTGTAGAAGTTCAAGAGAATCCTATTTGACATACCGAATCTCCTTAAACTTCTCAGGAAGTAGAGGCGTTGATGTGCTTTATTTATAATTGCATCAGTGAGCTTGGTCCAGGAAAGATCTTTGGAAATATGCACGCTCAGGAATTTGAAGTTTTTGACTCTCTCTATCAACGTCTCGTTGATATAAACCGGATTGTTGGTCCTCATGCATCCTCTTCCAAATTCCACAATCAGTTAATTGGTTTTACTGATATTGAGAGCCAAGTTACAATTTACATTAATGATTTAGATGAAGGGATTAAAAGTAACATTAGCAAATTTGCAGATGACACAAAGCTGGGTGGCAGTGTGAACTGTGAGGAGGATGCTATGAGGATGCAGGGTGACTTGGACAGGTTGAATGAGCGGGCAGATGCATGACAGATGCAGTTTAATGTGGGTAAATGTGAGGTTATCCACTTTGGTGGCAAAAAGAGGAAGACAGATTATTATCTGAATAGTGTCAAGTTGGGAAAAGGGGAAGTACAATGGGATCTGGGGGTCCTTGTTCACCAGTCACTGAAAGTAAGCATGCAGGTACAGCAGGCAGTGAAGAAAGCGAATGGCATGTTGGCGTTCATAACAAGAGCAGTTGAGTATAGGAGCAAAGAGGTCATTCTGCAGTTGTACAGGGCCCTAGTGAAACCACACCTGGAGTATTGTGTGCAGTTTTGGTATCCAAATTTGAGGAAGGACATTCTTGCTATTGAGGGGGTGCAGCGTAGGTTTACAAGGTTAATTCCCGGGATGGCGGGACTGTCATATGTTGATAGAATGGAGCGGCTGGGCTTGTATACTCTGGAATTTAGAAGGATGGGAGGATATCTTTTTGAAACATGTAAGATTATTAAGGGTTTGGACAAGCTAGAGGCAGGAAACATGTTCCCGATGTTGGGGGAGTCCAGGACCAAGGAGCCACTGTTTAAGAATAAGGGGTAAGCCATTTAGAACGGAGATGAGGAAAAATGTTTTCACACAGAGGGTTGTGAATCTGTGGAATTCTCTGCCTCAGAAGGCGGTGGAGGCCAATTCTCTGGATGCTTTCAAGAGAGAGTTAGATAGAGCTCTTAAAGATAGCGGAGTCAGGGGATATGGGGAGAAGACAGGAACGGGGTACTGATTGTGGATGACCAGCCATGATCACAGTGAATGGCGGTGCTGGCTCGAAGGGCCGAATGGCCTACCCCTGCACCTATTGTCCATTGTCTAATGTTAGTCATCTGCCTGCATTTGGCCCATAGCCCTCTAAACCTATCCTATCTATGTACCTATCTAAATTCTTCTCAAACATTGTGATAGTACCTGCCTCAACTACCTCCTCTGGCAGCTCGTTCCATACACCCATCATCCTTTGCGTAAAAAAGTAACCCCTCTGGTTCCTATTAAATCTTTCTCCCCTCACCTTTAACCTATGTCCTCTGGTTCTCAATCCCCCTAATCTGGGTAAGAGACTACATGTTCACCCGATCTATTCCTCTCATGAGCTTGTACGTCATCATGGGAAATGTTGGCTGGTGTGGACAAGTTGGGCTGAAGGGCCTGTTTCCATGCAGTAAGTCTCTATGACTCAATGATCTTGCCCAATCTACCAATGCTCTAAGTGCCATTGCGCCAATTTCTGCAGAAGGATGTGACAGTGGACTGAAGCTGAAGAAAATACTTTAGTACAGTCCAATTAATTAACCCACTCTGTCGATGTGCTTGTCCACATCTCAACAGACAGGGAGTTACCCTTATGTTGACACATGGTGATGTTGCTGGATTGTCCCATTGGACAGAACATTATCAGCAGCAGAGAAAAAGTACTCTCAGCTGGAAGAAAGTTTACTCAACATGAAAATCATGAGATAAATAGTTCGGGTAGAGGCAAAGAGTCTCTTGCCCAAAGTAGGGGAATAGAGAACCAGGGGACATAGGTGTCAAGGTGAGGGGGGATAAATTTGACATGAAACTGAGGGGTAACTTTTTTATACAAAGGGTGGTGGGTGTATGAAACGAGCTGTCAGAGGAGGTAGTTAAGGCAGAAACTATAGCAAAGTTTAAGAAGCATTTAGACAGGTACATGGGTAGGGCAGGTTTAAAGGGGTATGGACCAAAAGCAGGTAGGTGTTACGTGTAGATGGGACATGTTGGTTGATGTGGGCAAGTTGGGCCGAAGGGTCTGTTTCCACGGTGTATGACTCTATGCCTGCAGCATATTGGCTCCACAGTACATTTCTAACCAATGCCTCAGAATTGACACAGATCACTGAGCCCTGATCTCCTTGTTTCATGAAACGAAGCCAATGCTTCAAATGGTTTCACCGCAACATGGGTTTGACCTGGAGAGCACAGGAATATACCATTGTATTCAAAGTAGGGCAATACCAGAGGAACACATGTGCTCTTAGTGACAAATGCTAATTAAGGAGTACAGGGCCAAGGGCTGGCAATGGATCATCTGAACACTCTGTATATGGCTATTGTGCAACTCAGGCAGTGGAAAGGAAAATATTTGGTTCTACCTCAAGTGGTAGTCAACAGAGGTTCGGCATATTTGAAAGATTTTGTTAAATAATAATGAATTAAATTGTTGAGGGTGTGGATGAAGGAAATGCAGTAATGTATATAATGTAAGTGGATATTGAATGTATATAGTTGGAAGTTAATCTCTATCAAGCCAATGTGTTTTTTGGGGTTTATCTTGTGTCATAGTTTTAATCTTTGAAAGAGGCCACTTTGGTGATCTCTGTAAGGAATGTTTTGGCAGATAAATGCATGCAAAAAGCTTGAAGAAAATCACTATTTTTGTACAGATCCACCACCGATGTTCCAACAAGTTGTGGTCCAGCACCTCCTTCAATCCAGACAGAATTACGAGAGTGCACTTGAAATCACCCCCTAGAAGTCCCGCCGAAAACGTGGCACCGAGGCTGGGTGAAGCAGCCGACCTCTACCTCATCTGGACTTCCACGCCGATCGCCGTGTCGACTTTGCCCCCTTGCCCAACCAGAGCCGACGGATCCGTGCCCATAGCTGACTTCTGAGGCTGACTTTGTGGGCCGGTATCTTGGCTCCCAGCAGCATAGGTGGACCATTACACTACCATTCGACACCTCTATTGGTCCAGCAAAACAGATAATCCAGAAAAGCTCTGGAACCAAGGGTGCTGGAAAATCGGTGGTGGACCTGCATATTGAAATGTAATGTATACCTGAGGCAGGAATGTGACGATGTCCTGGGTGAAACATAGCCTCCATGGTAACGTTCACTTGAGATGTTCTGTTTCTGAAGACATTTACCCTGTGCCCTTCCACTACGACACCCCCTTGAAGCTGGTCTCTACTGCTTCATTGCTACTCACTGTAAAACTTTTGCACGTTTGCCAATTGTAAAGAAGCAAGTCGTGCAAGAATTTAGCACATATGAAAAGATGCCTTCACCACCAATCTCTATCCCAATCAAACACAAGAAATTGGACCTACAGCACACTGGACAACCTAATCAAATGAGATTTATCTTAATAGACCTGAGGATTATTTTAAAAATCTGTAGGAAGATTCCCCACATTATTCACTGAGTATGTTTGGTGAGTGAGTTTCAAGGACGTTGGTGCACCAATTTCTCAAAAGGGTTTTCTTCCAGACGGGCTTGTTTTTCTTTCAAGTGGCGACTGGGATGTGTAATTCGCCACAAAGGTATGTTTCCTGCATTTCTACCTTTGTTGTGTCCAAAACAATGGTTGAATTTGTGGAACCTTTTAAACTCACAGAACAACAAATTTGCATGAAATGCTTTGCCTCATTGTCTTTATAAATCTTGGAGACCTGTAGACAGAAATGACTATTGTAACAATTGGATTTTCAACCTGTCATCACTATCTGGAAAGCCATTGACTGTTCATAAAAAAAAGTCTGGATTTAATCTTCACTCATCATTTTAACATATTTCTGGCCTTAAAGCACTCCGGTGAAGTCAAAGAACTTCAACAGAATACGATATTGCACACAAAACATTGTTTGGCTTGATACAGTTATAGCTGTGAGGCTGATGTGGATTTTGCATAAGTGTAGTGAAGCAGAGAAATAATGGTATCTTGCTCGGGTTGTGCAAAAAGCAAGAGTAACAGAGGGTTTCATATTAAAAGTACCTTCTAGGTAGTTGACATGACACGTCTAGTCAGACGTAAATAATGACAGACGGAAACTATCATGAGGTCTGTGAAGCATCAATATGCTGCCATCATTTTATTTCTAACCTTGCATTGCAAGCATCTCTCAGCCCTACAGGCTGATAGATAATTTGAAAGCAAAGCCTAATGATGCTGCCCACTGTAACAGCAATCATCTGGATTGGCATCAATTTAGCTGGGTTTAGACGCTGAGCTTTTGAGCCATCATTGACTTTTGACATGCCAGCCTAGCATTATTTTCAAATATATTGTAAGCTTCCAGGAAACTTAACGGATTCAATCTCTGCGAATTTTCTTGGTTTCACTTCACAAGGCAACATTGCACGCCTTTTATAATATGTAATAGGACTATTAAGATGATACAACTGAAATATTTTATTGAGTGACTATGCATAAGTGCGGATAGAAAGCATATGCAAAATAGACGAATGATATATTCCCTTTGCAAAGGGTTTGGACAGTGTAGTGCAGAACGCAGTCCAAATAATTTATCCTGCAATTGGAAAAGGTGGGGGGAATTAATTGCATTGTATAAACTGGATCTGCTGCCATTTAAATGCACAAAGCAGTTAGTGAACGGTACGATCTTACCACATGAGTGCTATCCTTTTATGTCTAAGCAATCGCTACATAGTTCAGATTTGAAAGAACTTGCATTTAAGCTTCTGCTTATAATGACTGGTATGGAAATTCCGAACAATTTGTATTTTCACAGTGCCTGGTTTTAGAGTATGGTTATTAATAAATATCAAATGGATGCTTAATACAAGCAATTAAGAATGTAATCACACAAAATAATGTAATGAAAGTTAATTGCTACTGCATGAGTAAATAGACAGCAAATTAAAGCAACACGTACCAGAATTATTACATTTATCAACAGAAGCAATTTGACCTGTGCAACAGACATCACTAGAATTTTTAATTAAAAGCAGCTCAATCTAATGATGGAGACATATTTTGTGCCTAATGTTGGGTATATACCGGTTTAATAACAAGTCTAAGAGAGGGTTAGGAAGGAAGGTGCAGACTGAGAATAATAATTCTTTTCATATTTACCACTCCTTGCCTTTGGGAGAAACTAATAAATTTAAATAGTGGTTTCTTGAATTACCATAGTTAAAATCTCCAATAAAGGGGACACATTGGTGCTGCTAATGGACCACATTTCCGCTACCATTAACCACTGAACCGCATTTGGTGGCCTCCCAATACAGATACCAGATACGCTGGCGAGGTGCATATGAATTCTCGGTTTACCTCCATTCATTTTCTTGTACAAATTAGCCAAACCACTGAATTCCTGCATTCCCCAAAGTAAGCCTGTTGTCTCGAGCCAGCGTGAGGAATTCTGACAGCAAGGCTTTTCCACGGCACTGCCAATAATTCAAAGATATCATGATTAGATCAAAAATAGTATGAAATAACCCTCTTATTTATTTCCAATTGACAGCTTACTATTAGCTATGTGACCACAGGCGCGCACACATCAATTCCAGCAAGGATGAGTGGCTCTAATTGGTGTGAGAGAATGCTGAGAAGCTTTTTATTTGTTGATATTGCAAGCTCTGAGAGGCATCACAGACAGCCAATTCATGGATGTGTGAAGGCAACTTTTCTAGCCATGATTTTTCGATATTGTTCTTTTCTTCATAACTCCTCATACAAGATGGGGTGTTACTGATTGTCAGTGGAGAAATGGTGTCTGCTTACTGAAGTGGCACAATCTTTAACAGCTGGCTTTGACATTCCTACACGGTGTGGCTTGCCTGGCGCCATTTTTATTGTTATGTCTGTAAGCATTCATCCAGATCTAGGCAGTTCTACTGTGATTTCATTGCTGGGATTAAACTAAGGAAGAATTCATTACCGCATGACATATTCATTGCACCTTCCTCCATTTTGCAGCTTTTTTTTCTGTATTATTATGAATGCATTAGCTCTTAGCCCTCTGTTTATAGGGCACCTGCTAATTTGTTTTGTGTAGTGCATTTTCAGCTGTTTAAAATTAAAATACTTCATGCAAATGGGGCAGGGCTATTTTGCTTTTTATTGCAGTGAGAAAATGCCCACATCTTATTAGCCGCTTTCATTTCTAAAGGAAACATGAATCAAAATTCATACCGGCAGAGGCAAAAAACCAGCACCCCCAGTTAATTTAATGTCACCTTCCACAGCACAGTACGTCTGTCGGGTAGTAACTGGTTTTACTGCTCAGCGCTAGTTTGTGTGAGAGGAAGGTGCAATGTAAGCAATCCAGGTGATAGAATTGAGTTTGGGCTAATAGATGTGAAGAGAATTCAATCTTCCATGTGAACAGGACATTAGTTTGTGTGTAAAGAAATGTCACCAGCTCAATAGTATTCTAATAGGATCACTTTTACATGATAAATGGTGCCATGCACTAGACGGCATATAATTAAAGTATCAACTTTCACCCCTGTGTCAAGTGTATACATAACCAGACGACAAGTCACAGAACAATTTCAATTACACTTGCTGTGTGTTTAGAAAGCAACCTTCGTCTGTGTACTCCAGGAAGATAATCATGTTTATTCTTTCAAGTCTTAAGTGCAAAGTCACAATGGCTGGTGTGACTGACCAGTGTCTGGTAAAGCAGGTTGATAAGGTTGGAATGTCACACAGACAGGCAGCACCCACTTTGGTTGTAGTGGACGAAATGGGACTTTACACCCTAAGCATAAACAGACTGATCACAGAGCATGGTGTTGTACATTTATGGAAACAAACATCTTTTCCCGAAAGTACATTGCCTGCTGCAGTCTATTTATCTTACAATTTCTGTTAAGTAGATAGCTCCACTTCTGCACTGGCTTTTCATCCAAAAGCAGCAGGATTGATCTGACACCATAAAAGTTGTCATAAAAGTTCAAGCTCTTTTACAGCTGCCTGAAAGGAACTCCTCTGCTCTTGTTTACATTTTAGGAGAGCAAATCTAACATGAATCACTTATCAGCTGCACTCCCCACTCAGCAGAAGGGCAGTGTTTTAAGTTATGTTTCTTCGGAATTAAACCAGACTCTTCCTCCCCACCAGGAGTGAATTCGAAAAGGGAAGTTAAAAACTCAAGAGCCATGACAAAGAATCATAAACGTTTGAAAATTACTGTAATCCTGTTCTTTTTTTTGGCTAGTGTTGAGTTATTTGATTTTAATCTTATTTCCGGGAGGTTTTTCTAAAAACAGCCTTCTTGTGCACTTGGCTATCTTTTGATATTCAAACCATGTCACAGAGGGCATAGGTTTAAGGTGAGGGAGGAAAGATTTAATAGGAACCTGAGGGGTGACTTTTTCAGGCAAAACGTGGTGGGTGTATGGAACGAGCTGCCAGAGCAGGTAGTAGATGCAGGTACTATCGAAATGTTTAAGAAACATTTAGACAGGTACATGGATAGGTGAAGTTTAGAGGGATATGGGCCAAATGCTGGCTGGTGGGACTTGTGTAGATCGGACATGTTGGCCGGTGTGGGCAAGTTGGGCCGAAGGGCCTGGTTCCTCGCTGTAAGACTCTATAGCTCTGTGACAAACTACCTTATTTAGAAGAACAAAGTGCTGGAGGAACTGTCTGAAGAAGGGTTTCGGCCCGAAACGTTGCCTATTTCCTTCGCTCCATAGATGCTGCTGCACCCGCTGAGTTTCTCCAGCTTTTTTGTGTAATCTTGTTACTTCAACTACTGTCCCCTCGTGCTTCCTTCTTCCTGGGTCCTGCTCCGAGTGCATTTATGTTGGGATAGAGCTGAATAGACAGAGACAAAAAATGCAATGACTGAAAATGCCGGCTTTTTGCAGCTAAAAGGCGAGTGTTCACAATTTAATTACTGCAGGTCACAAAAGATCACCACAACATCACATTAACGGATGGTAATGTCGTTTAAACAAAGGCACTTAAATTGAAAAGCCTTTAATCTGGTTACCTTAACTTTCAGTTAATAGCTGTAGTCAAGGCCACACACAGCGGACAGGAGCAATCTGGAGAGTAATATATAAAGGATACTATAAAGATACATCATATGCTTTCATTTATGATACTGCAATACGTTTTGAGTGAAAAGGGATTTTCTGTACAGATTTCTTGGACCTTTTTGGTCTGTCAGGCATGAAATACATAACTATACCAGTGGTAGAAATTGTATGTTAGAAGATAAAGTCACTTAGCATGAGGCTAAGATGAGGGATAGTTTTCCTTTCACTTCAGGATATGCTGTGATCTTGCGCTACTGATACTTAAAAAGTCCCAATCGGAATCCAAACTCTCCTTCAACTTTTTAGATGTTTGGAATTCCAGCGAGCAAATAGGCCCTTTGGCCCACCGGTTCCACAGCAACCAGTGATCTCCCCATACACTAGCACTATCCTACACTCTTGGGAAAATTTACAATTTTACTGAAGCCAATTAACCTAGAAACCTGTACGTCTTTGGGGTGTGGAAGGAAACCGGAGCACCCGAGGAGTCACCGGTAGAAAGTACAAACTCTATACTGACAACACCCATAGTCAAGATTGAACCTGGGTCTCTGGCACTGTAAGGCGGAAACTCTACTGCCGTGCCACTGTGCTGTCCCTGTTAAACTAACCCTAAGTTTTTGTGAAAAGAAAAGAGAAATGGCAAGCATATAGAAAGTTTTGGCAAGCATATAGAAAATTATGTTGGAAAGACACATAATGCTGGAGTAACTGAGAGGGTCAGACAGCTGGAAAACATGGATAGGTGACATTTCAGATCAGATCAGTCAATGTGAAGAAGGGCCCAGACCTGAATCGTCACCTATCCATGTTCTCCACGGATGCTGCCAGACCCGCTGAGTTACTCCAGCATTTTGTGTCTTTCCTTGGTAAACCAGCATCTGCAGTTCCTTGTTTCTACAAGAAAACAATGTTTACACTTTGGACTTTTTATCAGAACCTAAACGAAAATGAAGCTCCCGATACAAGGTCGTGAACCGAAATGTTGCCCATCTCTCTACCTCCTCAGATGCTGCCTGTCCTAGTGAGTTAATCCAGCAGATTGATTATTGCTCCCCTCTCAGATATTGATCAATAGGTTTAGCAGCTTCATGTTTTGTGTTTGATTCTAGATTACCCAGCTGAATATTCGGGCCTATATCATATATAAGTAGGTTACCATAATGTCTTTCAAAAGGTGTTATTAAAAATAAAGAACAGCACAAGGTGGGCATTCACACTGTAGTTCATCTCAGGGTTTTACATTGTGCAGAACAGCAGGAGACATTTTAAAATGAAATCAATCTGCATGTTTATTTATAAATTAATTAAATTATGATGATTGGATAAGAGATTGCAGTTTAACGTAGAATATATTACCAGATAAGTAAGCGGCACTCGTGACAAAGGGGCTGTTCCATTTAAGTTATTCAGAGTTCAAAAAACAAAGAATAATGAGGAAGAGGCCTGGATATTTATGAAGCCCCATGCAGTGCAAGCAGAGAGGAACACCAGGCACTGCTATGATAAAGCCACTGCCAGACAGACAAGATTATGACTCTGGCAGGTGCCAAATGGGAAGGGGGTGGATAAATCGAGATGTGGCGTATTGCATAGTCTTGGCAATTGAGTCCAATGGGGAAAAACGTTTGTGTTGGTGTGGGATGGCAGACCGTGTACGACTGCTTTATGCAATACTTTGAATAACTCCAATGAAACCACTGGCAGGTAAACAAATGGTAAAACGTAACATTGTCTGAAAGTAGATGTTGATGCAAAATACATCTCACTTTTCCCTCAAAAAATGTTGTGTGCTTGTAATTTAGGTTTATTATTGTCACCTGTCCCAATGTACAGTGAAAAACTTGGTGGTAAATCTACGGAATTCATTGCCACAGACCGTGCTTCTAAATGGAGGCTGACAGGTTGTTGATTAGTAATGGGTGTCAAAGGTTATAAGGAGAAGGCAGAAGAATGGGGTTGAGAGGGAAAGATAGATCAGCCATGATTGAATGGCAGTGTAGACTCGATGGACCGAATGGCCTAATTCTGCTCCTCTGGCATGAACTTATGAAGTCATAAGTGATCACCCCGTATACTAACACTATCCTACACACTGGGGACAATTTACAATTGTATCAAAGGTAATGAATCTACAAACCTGTACATTTTTGGAATGTGGGAGGAAACCGGGGCACCTGGAGAAAAACCGTAGTCACAGCGAGAATGTATACACTCCGTGCAGACAGCAACGGTCATCAGGATCGAACACAGGTCGGCGGTGCTGTAAGGTAGCAACTCTTCTGCCGTGCCACTGTGCTGTCCTATCCATTCCCTTGTTTGATGGGTGTCTCCACCAAACCCTGTCCAATGTCCCACCGCGGAAGGACCATAGACTGTGTTCCTCTCCACACAGAGCCTTGGCGTTGTCTGCACCAAGCTCCAGCAGTTCCCTCGGCACATACTCTTGCAGTCTGGAATGGGCCAGTCTGCAACATTCCCTGACGGACATCTGACGGACATCTCGCTCTGCTGGGAGGCCAACAGGTTTCGAGCAGACCAAAGAGCGTCAGAGGATGGCAATCCCAGTAGTGGTGCTGAGGCAGGGCCTGCACGCTCTTGGATGCCACTGTGTATATCTGTGAATCAACACTGCAAAGGTGGGGCGGGAGATCCTGGACCCCATGTAACCAGCTGAGACAGGACATACAGTAGATTTTTGTTCATTCAAATTGACTCACAGTGTACACTGAAGTGTGGCAATGCACATATCAGCTACAAGATACATGTATTTTGATTGCACTTTGGAAGATTGCTGTGGTGACATGACAAATATGAAAACTAATCCCTATTTCTGGGAACGTCATTCATTCATTTGGTTACACAAAAAAGCTGGAGAAACTCAACGGGTGCAGCAGCATCTATGGAGCGAAGGAAATAGGCAACGTTTCGGGCCGAAACCCTTCTTCAGACTTATACGGCCCGAAACGTTGCCTATTTCCTTCGCTCCATAGATGCTGCTGCACCCGCTGAGTTTCTCCAGCTTTTTTGTGTAACCTTCGATTCTCCAGCATCTGCAGTTCCCTCTTAAACTCATTCATTCATTTGTTTAGTTTAGTTTAGTTTAGAGATACATCCCACCATGTTCACGCCGACCATCACCCGTTCACGTTAGTTCTATGTTATTCCACTTTTGCATCCACTCCCTACACACTAGGGGCAATTTACTGAGGCCAATTAACCTGCAAATCTGCATGTCTTTGGGATGTGAGAGGAAACTTGGAAGAAGCCCACAAGCCTCCAAGCCTCCAAATCTGAGGAAGGACATTATTGCCATAGAGGGAGTGCAGAGACGGTTCACCAGACTGATTCCTGGGATGTCAGGACTGTCTTATGAAGAAAGACTGGATAGACTTGGTTTATACTCGCTAGAATTTAGGAGATTGAGAGGGTATCTTATAGAAACTTACAAAATTCTTAAGGGGTTGGACAGGCTAGATGCAGGAAGATTGTTCCCGATGTTGGGGAAGTCCAGGACAAGGGGTCACAGCTTAAGGATAAGGGGGAAATCCTTTAAAACCGAGATGAGGAGAACTTTTTTCACACAGAGAATGATGAATCTCTGGAACTCTCTACCACAGAGGGTAGTTGAGGCCAGTTCATTGGCTATATTTAAGAGGGAGTTAGATGTGGCCCTTGTGGCCAAGGGGATCAAAGGGTATGGAGAGAAGGCAGGTACGGGATACTGAGTTGGATGATCAGCCATGATCATATTGAATGGCGGTGCAGGCTCGAAGGGCCGAATGGCCTACTCCTGCACCTAATTTCTATGTTTCTATGTTTCTATGTGACAGGGAAAACATGCAAACTCCACGCAGACAGCATCTGAAGTCAGGACCGATTTGTCCTTGAGAACAGACATTATATAGACCTAAAAATAAATAATATACTTTTTGCTGGTACGAATTTTGCCTACATTAATAGTATTGTTATTAATTGTTGCATTATTGTTATTAATACTGTCATACTAAATAATGTATTGAACAGTGCGATTAATTTTACCCAGGCACATGAGGGAGGGAGGAAGGACTGAAGGCGTATATTGGTCAGGTAAGGTGATGTTTGATGAACAGCAGGCTTGTGTATAATGTAACCCTGAGTTTTTGGTGTTGAATTACTCCAGTCACTCTGGGCTGCGGGTAATAATCGGGCTACAGTGGGTTCTTTACTTTTCTTTTGTCACAGGTAATCACAGTAGCAGGTAAAGCAACGTGCGTGCAGTCTCTACATATCCTCCAGGGAACTTCCTGCGCTACACAAAATAAGTCCCCAATACAACAATTGCCAGTAGGAATCAAAATTAAAGTCAGGTGAAGATAGACACAAAATGCTGGCGTAACTCAGCGGGTCAGGCAGCATCTCTGGAGAGAAGGAATGGGTGACGTTTCAGGTCGACACCCTTCATCAGACTGGTGATGTTTCAGATCGAGACCCTTGATCAGACTGACTGAGGCGAGACTGACTAACCTAAATCTTACACAAAATTAATGTGATTCATTGTCATACAATAACAACTATAGCAATAGTGTATTGTATAGTATTATAAACTTTACAAAAATAAATGGAATACAATAAACTAAAATTTAATGTAACATATGTCTGCCTGTATAGACCATCTGGGGTCAATGGCCCGTTTCTGTATTGTAAAATGTTGTGAAATTCTATGTACTTTCAATTAAACATTATAAACACTGTAATTTCTTTATACATATTTACAGCTGAGTTATATACTTGCTGGTGATACCAGTAATAGACTGCCATGAGTCATGAAAAGCAATCACTGTACAAATGACCATCAAGAAAGAGTTCCAAGCAAGTAACCAATTAAAGAAGCTGGCAACGGCAGTAGGTAAATAGTATGTAAAGCTGTAGCGAGTGTTACTGGTTGATTATGGTTATACAAGTTGTGACAGGTCTGCTCCAGTACAGGTCACAAGCCAAGGGGAAGGAAGCAGTTCCAAATGCATCAGGTAGCAATCAGAACAATTAGCACCACCAGATGTTCCAGAGACTGGTTCAGAGAATGGTCCAACTTCAGTGTATGGTGTGCATATACAAAAATAAATTGTAATTATCAATGTGTACAAGAAAGCATGACTGTGTTAGAGTTTGGAAAAGAAAGAATCATTCTTGCTGAGGCTTTGTTTAGTGTAGAGATGCAGTGTAGAACCAGGCCCTTTGGCCCACGGAGTCCGCAATCCCTGTACACTAGCGCTATCCTACACATTAGGGACATTGACAATCTTTTACCGAAGCCAATTAACCTACAATCCTGTATGTTTTTGGAGTGTAGGAGCAATCCGGAGCACCCGAGGAAAACCCACGCGGTTACGGGGAGAATGCACAAACTCCATACAGACAACACCCATGGTCAGGATCAAACCCGGATCTCTGATGCTGTAAGGCAGCAACTCTACCGCTGTGCCGTGTGGAAGTACAGTAATTTGACATGATACACAGTGTGGGGTACATTTCACAGCAATCTGCATAACAACCAAACATTGCTTCTGCGTGATATTAGTCATGTGATACCATACACTGGCAGCTCCTAGATCACTACCATGTTTATGACTTTTCCATCTACCTCATGCTGCCTCTACCCCGCTTACACTGTCGCATAACATTAAAACTATACATTACGTCAAATAATAAACGCCTGCCACTGACTTTAAGGCAGTAATTCAATCTTGGGGTTCATCTGACATTCATAAACTGCACGAGCTCAGCTCTCTCTATCAACCATTAATTGTCTCGGATGTACGAGACCCTAAAGAGTCTTCCATTTACTTTACTGGGAATTTATTCCACTACAAACTGCAAAGAAATGATGAACATTTCAATAACATTTCATTTATTATTTTGTAACAATAATGTCACTAAACCTTTTGAATCCGATGGACAGGATCTGAAAGGCTTGTGAGCTCCATGTACTGTTATAATGAATACAGTTCATTTTAAGCAGTACTCCACATTGTCATTTCTACCTTAATCTATCCACCAGCCTGCAAACTGTGTATACCCGTACATCCTTCCTTGGAAGAGAGCATATTCCAGTGTTCTGACATTGATTTGCTTAATTTGGCTCCTGAGGACAGACAGGCTATCTGCTAAAGAGATATAGCAATTCTCCAGTCTCTGGAAAGCTTCATTCCTCTTTCCCACAGATGACCCTTGCAAAAACTTGCAAAACCCATACACTGGGGAAACCCAAAGGGAATTATCAGGCCGCTTATTTTGAAAGTCCAGCAACTGCATCTCAATGTATTTAATAATCAGACATGTAAGCATCATGCAATGTGTGAAATGAGTAATATAAATATTTAATTCTCTGAATTATGCGTATCAAGTTGACTGGCCATGGCACAGAATCAAAACTTGCTGTGTGGAGAGATGGGGTGGAGGTGGGGGGTAAACTCCGTGGTGCAGTTCAGACCCAGTCCCATAAATCTCTGCTGTCTTGATGCTGCTCGCTTTGGAAGTGAACACACTAACGTAACTGGCCACTAAAACACCATCACTGAAAAGGTTATGGATGTAAACGACAACCATCCCCACTGCCAGACAAGAAATTGTACACGTTGTTTTATTTTATTACACAAGCAGGAGTAAAAGGTAAGAACGCCTCTGAGTACAATTTTACTTTTTTTTTCGCTTTAGTTATTTCTTTCAAACACAATAGGGTCTATAAAAGTACTTCCCTTTGGCTTTCGTAGGTATGTTCCAAGATTAGAAACAAGGATATGTTACACATCAGAGTCGTAGCATAGAGAAGTTTTAGAAACGCATGGAGATTGGAATAACAGCTACAGATAAAGTGCATTACCAGAGATTAAAAAAATTATAAAAATAACCTTCTGATAGAAGCTCCTGGTCAAATCAGCAACAATGCAGGACAATAATTATCTGTGTTAATAGACTAACCTATCACTATTATTTCAAATCATTGCACAGCAAATGTCATTATTAAACACTTCAACACTTCATAAAATGAATCAAGACAAATACATTAGCAAATAACATAGCTACTGCCATTGTTCTATACGATAAATAATTTATTCTGATAGTGTTCATGGTTGAAACTTGCATCTATATCTATCAGTAAAGCTGTATCAACAAACCCAAACTGCTTATCTGTTGTGATATTTATAATGACAACTGAACTATAATTTCTCTTTTAAATAATAGATCCAAGTTCTATACATTAAATAGAAATTGTGTTTGGCGCTTTCATTTTGTAGCCTCCTTTGGTCTGATTAGCAATGCCAGAATCATTTATCAAATTAATTTCTTATTTCTCTCTCAACAGCAATATCGAAATGAAAGCATTTCTTGGTAGCATTTAAAGATGTTTCTTCCAAGTCATTGAAGTATAGGCATTGCAGAAGTTCTGCATTTTAACTGCCTTTAAGCTTTTGATCAATCATCAGTAGATTTTGACTTTAGGAAGCATGCATGTAACTGTTTTCACAAGGCACTGAATCGGGCTACAGGTAGTATCATCTTTAATAAAGGTATCTTTGGCATTGTATTTGTTTACCAATTGATTATTAGGATGGCTTATGCTGTTTACTGAGGCCGTGGTCTCCATTTCAGCAAGGTAGCTTTGTCTGTATGTGAAAGTCAGATCAGATCATTTTAAAATGGGTAAAGCTGCTCCAGCACCATACCAGTGCCGATGAGCCCCCTGCTGTTTACCTTCCAGCAGTACAGCACGACAAGACAATGCTCTCATTGCGGCCTGAACAGGTTTCTGCTCTCCATTAGTTTTGATCTCTTTGAGATGTGACGATTGACTTTTATCTTTTACAATCTTACATTCTATCCATTGTGCTCACTGCGCTCCACCTTTTTTTGATTAATGTCAAATATTTATATTGTGGGCAGGGATGAGAATTCTCTCTGGTCGCTTTGAACTTGCTCTCCTGCAGGTTACAGTAGTTCTATTGTTTACGTGTGCATTGCTAATGTTTAAGTAAGACTTTAGGCAGCCTGACTTAACAGTGACTTCTCTTTATTTAATGTCAACAAAGACAGGAATTGATGGGCCGAGTTACTTCATCAGATAAAGTTCTGTATGGCTGCCTTTGAATCTGTGTGGTCGTATATTACCATATTTCAGTGTCAGGTAAAGATTAGTAATGCCAGATCGTAAAGTGGTGGTTAAATAAATAGTGGTTTCAATCCGCTGGAGTTATGACTCTTTGAGATTGTAAGATGCACTTCTTTTGACCTAGGTCTGATGGAAAAGGTTCCTGTCAAAATGACTGAGCCAACCAAATATAATATTATGCAAACTAGATGATTGTTATCTGCAAAGATAGACAGAAAATGCTGGAGTAACTCAGCGGGTCAGGCAGCATCTCTGGAGAAAAGAAATAGGTGACATTTCAGAGACCCTTCTTCAGACTTAAGTCTTTGGTCTGAAACGTCACATTATTTTTCTTCAGAAATGCTGCCTGTCCCGCTGAGTTACTCCAGCATTTTCCATCTATCTTCGGTGTACAGAGAGTGGTAGCTGTGTGGAATGAGTTTCCAGTGGAAGTGGTGGAGGCAGGTTCGATTTTATCATTTAAAAATAAATTGGATAGGTATATGGACGGGAAAGGAATGGAGGGTTATAGTCTGAGTGCAGGTAGATGGGACTAGGGGAGAATCAGTGTTTGGCACGGATTAGAAGGGCCGAGATGGCCTGTTTCTGTGCTGTAATTGTTATATGGTTATATATGGTTATATGGTAAACCAGCATCTGCAGTTCCTTCCTACACATTGTTATCAGCAACGTGTTTCAAAGATAAGGTCAAAACACAGATTAATGAACCCATTGTAATCATTGATAAGTTTTCATTTTGACTTTCATTATTGCAGAATTCCATGATTATTTGTAGTGGATTATTTATTTTGAAAATTATCATCATGAATATATTAGTTCCCTTGCAAAATGTTATGAGAATGAATCTAAATTGTGAAAACACAACGGCGCAGCTGATAAAGTTGCTGCCTCACAAAGCACCAAAGAACTGGGTTCGACCCTGACCTCGGATGCTGTCTGTGTGGAGTTTGCATGTTCCCTCTGTGGGTTTCGTATGGATGCTCCAGTATCCTCCTACATCCCAAACACATGCGGGTTTATAGATTAATTGCCATCTATAAAATTGCGTAGAGAGTGGATGAGAAAGTGGAATAACATAGAACATGTATGAACGGGAGATCGATGGTTGGCGTGGAGGGCTGGAGGGCCTGTTTCTATGATGTATCTCTAAACTAAACTAAAAACTAAACATTGATAATAGGAAAGATAAACTGGTGCCTTCATTGCTAAGTGGAAGAAACATTCAGCCCAATTAATTCCTGATAAACATCAAATGTCTCTGAACGGTTGCTGTGGTGAGCAATATTGTTGAAACCAGATCATTCTTGCAAGAACAACACACGGATAGCAAGATAGTCTGGAATTTTGCTGCTACAAATGTATTAAGTTACATTTAGTAGCACAATCCCCACATTACTAAATGCTTTACTAGTAATTAGATTATTTTGAACATATTGTCATTTTTGTAATTTTGAAAAAAACAGTAGGAAAAAATGCCAACAATGAAAACTAATTCTTACTTATAATTACTTAGTGTAATAAAAGTATACTTTGAGCTATTTAATATATCACTGTAAGCTAAATTCTGAAGTAGAACAAATAACGCAGACTTGACTGAATTAATGCAAAGTTATTTCTTGATTTTAGTGCAACTTAGGAGATAGCTTATCATTTACTTTTTAAGTTAGCCAGAGTGCTAATTCACAGTTGTGAATATCACTATAAAGTAGGTTATCAGGACTACAGTAACATTGAATCAGAATAAAGGGCTTGACTCGAAACATCACCTATTCCTTTTCTCCAGGGATGCTGACTGACCCACTGAGTTGCTCCAGCATTTTGTGTCAAAATAACATACACTGTCTTGAGACATTGCATTGTTTATAGTTTAAATTTTTATTAAACAGGTCCATTATTTTCTGGGCCTGTCTGATACAGTCAATGCACTCAAAGGCCCACCTTATCTTCAAACTTGGTAGCGAGATCCAGCGTCAAGCCTTGCCTGCTTCCGGGATGTGTGTGGAAAATCCCCACTGGACTCCCCACATCATGTTCAATAACATGGCGAACTCGCCTCCCCCAAATATTTGCCAGTCAGTCCTGAATAACAGTGTACACTTTGAATGGCAGAATAGCAGCATTTCCATTCAGAACCACTGCTGTGGCCAGCATGATGAGACCCATTACATTGTATTGATTGCAGTATGCTTCCACTGGAGTTGGTTTATTGGTATGCAGGTAATCGAAACTACTGCTCTGCTGAAAAATGCTTATAACAGTAGACTTGTTTTGCTATAAAATTGGCGAATCGGATGTATCTGTTAACACTTTCCTCTCTCTTGCCCCTTGCTTATGGGGTGGCACGGTGGCGCAGCGGTAGAGTTGTGCTGGGTTCGATCCCGACTACGGGTGCTGTCTTTATGGAGTTTGCGCGCTCTCCCCGTGACCGCGTGGGGTTTCTCCGAGATATTCGGTTTCCTCCCACACTCCAAAGATGTATAGGTTTGTAGGTTCATTGGCTTGGTATAGTATAAAAATAAATTGTCCCTAGTGTGTGTAGGGTCGTGTTATTGTGCAGGGATCGCTGGTCTGTGTGGACTCGGTGGGCCGAAGAGCCTGTTTCCACGCTGTATCTCTAAATGAAACGAAATATTAAGTCAAGATATTAAAATAGTTTTGATTTGTAGGTGATTGGTTTGCTGTGCATAATGACACCAATAATAAGTTCAGATGGATATGGGCGAAAGCAGGTAGATGGAACTAGTGCAGGTGGGGCATCTAGGTCAGCATGGATAATAGACATAGACAATTGGTGCAGGATTAGGCCATTCAGCCCTTCGAGCCAGCTTCAATGTGATCATGGCTGATTATCCACAATCAGTACCCTGTTCCTGCCTTCTCACCATATCCCCTGACTGCACTATCTTTAAGAGCCCTATCTAGCTCTCTCTTGAAAGTATCCAGAGAACCGGCCTCCACCAACTCTCTGTGTGAAAAAGTGTTTCCTCATCTCCGTTCTAAATGGCTTATCCCTTAATCTTAAACTGTGGCCCTTGGTTCTGGACTCCCCCAACATCGGGAACATGTTTCCTGCCTCTAGCGTTTCCAAACCCTTTATAATCTTATATGTTTAAATAAGATCCCCTATCCTTCTAAACTCCAGAGTGTACAAGCCCAGCCGCTCCATTCTCTCAGCATATGGCAGTCCCGCCAACCCGGGAATTAACCTTGTAAACCTACGCTGCACTCCCTCAATAGCAAGAATGTCCTTCCTCAAATTAGGGGACCAAAACTGCACACAATACTCCAGGTGTGGTCTCACTAGGGCTCTGTACAACTGCAGAAGGACCTCTTTGCTCCTATACTCAACTCCTCTTGTTATGAAGGTCAACATGCCATTCGCTTTCTTTATTACCTGCTGTATCTGCATGCTTAATTTCATTGACTGATGAACAGGGACCCCCCCAGATCCCAATGTACTTCCCCTTTTCCCAACGTTTGGGCTGAAGGGCCTGTTCCACTTTGTATGATTCCTTGACTAATTATGGAAGTAGTGTTGAATTTTCTTCAAAGATCTCTATCAGAGGGGCTGGTTTATTTGGATGTTGTTTTGATATGTTTATACAAAGCTGGCTGCTTCTGTTATGCAGGTAATCTTGCACCAAACATGTTGGAAACAAAGGACATGATTGCTGTGCAATGGAACTATTCGATCAGAAAACCAATTGCTGAAAGCTATATGTGGAAACAGAACTGCAGATGCTGGTATACCAAGGAAAGGAGTAACTCAGTGCATCAGGCAGCATCCTTGGAGAACATGGATAGGTGACGTTTTGGGCCAAATGCTGAAAACGTTATGCTACTTAGAGTCATAGTCATAAAGTGATACAGTGTGGAAACAGGCCCTTTGGTCCAACTTGCCCAACATGTCCCAGCTACATTAGTCCCACCTGCCTCCGCTGGGTCCATATTCCTCCAAACTTGTCCTATCCATGTACCTGTCCAATTGTATTTTAAATGTTATGTTATAGACAATAGACAATAGGTGCAGGAGTAGGCCATTCGGCCCTTCGTGCCAGCACCGCCATTCAATGTGATGTTAGTAACTGACATGAGGCTCTCTATGCCACTTTAAATGTTTCTTTCACACTTTGAGTGATGATGCGACAGTGTTTCCCTGGACTTGGTGAAAACGTTACTCTTTCATGAGGGGACTTTGAACTCATCCTTGATTTTCTTTCTCTATCCGCAGGAAAGAGCTCAGAATGAAACACCTGATATGTGACCTGGAATTGGGCATACGAGCAATATGGCCCATCCATCTGAGAGGAATTAGGGTCCCGATGCTACGAATGCTGACATTTGGTTCGGCACAGTGATGTAGTGGTGGAGGTGCTGCCTTACAGCGCCAGAGACCCGTGCTCTATCCTGACTACTGTTGCTATCTGTACGTAGTTTGTACATTCTCTCTGGGAATGCGTGGGTTTTCTCCAGGCGCTCTGGTCTTCTCCCACACTACAAAGTCTCCAGGTTTGTAGGTTAATTGGTTTTGGTAAATCAAATTGTAAATTATCCCTAGTGTTTAGGAAAGTGCTAGTGTATGGAGCGACCACAGGTCAGTGTGTACTTGGTTGGCCAAAGGGCATGTTTCTGCGCCGTATCTCGAAAGTCTAAAGTCTAACAGCTGCCTCACAGAGTCAGAGGCCCGGATTCGATCTTGACACCAGGTGCTGTCTATGTGGAGTTTGCATATTCTCCCTTTCAACCCACAATATTTTGCTCTGAATATGATGCCAAGTTAAACTGATCTTATGTCTGTACATGATCCATATCCTTCTATTCCCTGTACTTCTAAGTATCAATCTAAAAGCTTCTTAAACGCCACTATTGCATCTGCATCCACCACCCCTGGCAATGTGTACCAGGCCCCCACCACACTCTGTGTAAAAAACTTCCCCCGCACATCTCCGTTAAACCTTCCCCCTCTCAACTATACTAAATAAGAAAAGAGGTGAGTCTATCAAGTACGGCAGTCGGTGTACAAGAGGACTGACTGCAGATTGTTCCAGATCCTCTGTGTATGCTGTGGGTTCCAACAGCTCACTGTGACTTGGATTATGCCTTTGGTCTCATGCACAATACTATTGAAACACAGGGAAAAGTCACACTAAACGTGCAATGCCCTGTTCTGCCTCAACGACATAGCACACTGTTCCTAGCAGAAGAAGGCCAATATTTTCACAAATTGTAAATTTTGGTGTCATTCCTCCCATTCCCTTTCATTAGTAGAATCTATGTATTTTCCAATTACAATTACTGTTACTCAGTAGTTCTCAAGTCGGTTCACTAATAGAATATTGTCAGTATATAATTTTGTCTCATATGTATATTTGTTCTGCACCTGTCTGTTCATAATCAGCGTGTGCAAGCAAGTGCATATCTCATAAGCTCCATATATTATTTCCAAGTAGCTTTCTACGACTCTGGGGAGTACTGAAATGTCTTTCATGCTTCCATTCAATTAAGCAAATATAATGTTGTAAAGTAAAAGCCTATATCATCCGCTAATTCTAGCAAGTATTTCCAGTAGTATAAATGGAACCTACAGTGATTATGTTATCCAGCGTTGGTATTGTGGCTTTTATTCTTGATTCTGTCTTGGTCTTGCATCGTCAGAAGTCAATATTTGGAGGTTAGTTGTAACCAGCGGTAGGGAAGGACTACGTGAGAGATATTTGCAACAGGATGCTTGTTGTAAGCTGGTTTCAGGATGTGGAACCCTGTGAATCGATTATTCACATAGTCGTGGAATAACAGCAAGGAAACAGGCCCTTGGGCCTAACTCATCCTTGCCAAACAAGATCAAGTCAAGTCAAGTCAAGTCAAGAGAGTTTATTGTCATGTGTACCAGATAGGACAATCAAATTCTAGCTTGCTGCAGCACAACAGAGTATTGTAAACAAAAATACAGAACAGTTCAGTTTAATATAGTCCAGCTAAGCAGGTGCCATTTGCCTGTGTTGGGCCCAAATTCCTCTAAACCTTTTCTATAACCATGTACCTGTCCAAATGACATTTAAACATTGTTATTGCACCTGCCTCAACCACTTTCACTGGCAGCTAGTTCATATACGCACCATCCTCTACGTGAAGAAGTGGTCACTTCGGTACTTTTTACATATTTTCTCCTCTCACCTTAAACCTATGCTCTTGAGTTTACTCCCTCATCTTTACTATGGAATCTTCAATGACTTCCGTTTTCCAGGCCCCCACTCCCTCATCTTTACTATGGAATGTCCAGTTACTCTACACCTCCATTCCCCACCAGGAAGGTCTAAAAGCCCTCCTTTTTTTGACCCCAGTACCAGCCAATTTCCGTCTACTAATACTCTCCTCCACTGAGCAAAGCTGGTCTTTACCCGCAACAACTTCTCCTTCGACTCCTCCCACTTCCTCTAAATCCAAGGCGTAGCTATGGGCACTCGCATGGGCCCTAACTATGCCTGCGTCTTTGTAGGGTACGTTGAACAATCACTGTTCCTGTCTTAACCTACTTGATCTCCCGGTTGCTCAGCACTTCAACTCCCCCTCCCTTTCCCAATCCGACCTTTCGGCCCTGGAGCTCCTCCAATGTCAGAGTGATGCCCAGCTCAAATTGGAAGAACAGCACCTCATATTTCGCTTGGGCAGCTTGCACCCCAGCGGTATGAACTTTGACTTCTAACTTCAGATAGCCCTTGCTTTCCCTCTCTCTCCATCCCCTCCCCCTTCCCAGTTCTACCACAAGTCTTACTGTCTCCGACTGCATTCTATCTGTCCCGCCCACTCCCCTGACATCACTCAACCCAAAGCATCACCCATTCCTTCTCTCCTGAGAGGCTGCCTGTCCCGCTGAGTTAGTGCAGCATTTTAGATTTACCTTCGATTTAAACCAGCACCTGCAGTTCTTTCCTACACCTCTTGAGTTCTTGATTCCCTACCCTGGGAAAAAGATAATGTGCATTCATCCTGTGCCCTTCATGATTTTATACTCCTCTATAAGGTCACCCCTCAATCTCCTACCCTCCAAGGAATATAGTCCAGAGGCCAATTAACCTGTCCAGTCTCCCTATAGCTCAGACCCTTGAGGCCTGACAACATTCTAGGTAATCATCACAGTGGCTAGTGGTGTCTTTCCTCGAGCAAGGTGACCAAAATTGTACTTAATATCCAAGTGCAGCCTCAATAAAGTATTATTGAATTACCGAATTGGGGGAGTCCAGAACCAGGGGCCACAGTTTAAGAATAAGGGGTAAGCCATTTAGAACGGAGATGAGGAAACACTTTTTCACACAGAGCGTTGTGAGTCTGTGGAATTCTCTGCCTCAGAGGGCGGTGGAGGCCGGTTCTCTGGATACTTTCAAGAGAGAGCTAGGTAGGGCTCTTGATGATAGCGGAGTCAGGGGATATGGGGAGAAGGCAGGAACGGGGTACTGATTGGGAACGATCAGCCATGATCACATTGAATGGCGGTGCAGGCTCGATGGGCCGAATGGCCTCCTCCTGCACCTATCGTCTATTGTCTATTGAATCAATGTCTTGCGCAACTGCAACATAACATCCCAACTCTTGTACTCAATACCCTTTATGATGTACGCCTCCTTCACCACTCTGTCTACCTGTGACTCCACTTCCAGGAAACCAGTTCCCTCTGTTGTACAACACTTCCCAGGGCTTTACCTACTGTTCATTATGGAAGTCCAACCTTGATTTTACTTCCAAAAACGCCACAACTCACACTTATCTGAATTGAATGCCATTTGCCATTGCTCAGCCCACTTACCTAGTTGATCAAGATCCCACTGTAACTATAGATAACCTTCTTCACTGTCTACGACATTACCAATTTTAGTGTCACCTGCAAACGTACTCACCAGGCATTGTGCATTCTCATCTAAATCATTTAAATCCATGTACCCGTCCAAATGTCTTTCATTACGATGGTATTCAGCCCGAGCATGAGCATAATAGCAAGCCAAGTACAGTTTTTAAAAGGTCAAACTTCCAGAAAAGGTTACATTATATAGCAGATGTTTTCATCCATCAGTCCAAGCCATCAGCACCAGTCACGGTATAAATAAGGCCTTCATTGTTATCCAATTTGTGTCCACATTAATAGAAAGGCTAAATTAATTACTTTGGGAGCACTCTATTATATTGGAAAATCATTCAAGATCTGGCGTAAAGAGCAAACTGCTGGAAGAAGTTAGTGTACCGCGTTGTATTAGGACCTTCCAATGACTGTGGTTCTTAAATCCACTGTATCATTGACCAATTCTGTGTGTTATTAAGCAACCATGCTGCAATATTTGGTCATGGATAGTGTAATCTTCAAAGATCATTCTTTTCATATACTCATTTTCTTAGGTCATTACTAAACAAGCTCTTTTCGATTAGAGAAAAATACTTGCTTTAGTAGAGCAAAATTTGCAATGTCATGATATGCCAATGTGCTTGGAGCTCTTTTGCCATTCTTGTTGTGAAGGAGAGTCAGAGTCAGAGTCAATTTAATTGTCATTTGGACCCCTGGAGGTCCAAACGAAATGCCGTTTCTGCAGCCATACATTACACACAAATAGACCCCAGACACAACATAATTACATTTTACATAAACATCCATCACATAGCTGTGATGGAAGGCCAAAAAAACTTATTTCTCCACTGCACTCTCCCCCCCCCCCGATGTCAGAGTCAAAGTCAAAGCCCCCGGCTGGCGATGGCGATTGTCCCGCGGCCATTTAAGCCACGCCGGGTGGTGCGAGGTCGCACACCGGGTCTTGATGTTGGAGCCCCCGGTGTGCGCTCGCAAAGTCCCGCGGCCATTCCAGCCGCGCGGGGCAGTGGTGTCAGGCCCCGCTCCAATAGGGCTCTTCAACCCCGCAACACGGGCGGGGGAATTCGCCGTTGCAGGAGCCCCGAAAAGCGGTCTCCCTCCAGGGAGCCGCGGGCTCCCGGTGCCGCCGTCCGCAGACCCGCAGTAGCAGCCTCCGACTCAGCAGCAGCAGCGGCATCGGCAGCAGCAGCAGCAGCAGCAGCAGCGGCAGCAGCAGCAGCAGCGCGCTCCTCCACCGCTCCAACCGTTCCGGACTCGGCCAGCCCCGCGACGGCGACGGTTAGTAGCACCAGAGTCCCCGGCTTCTTCCTGTTGGAGGCCGCTCCTCGTTGCGGCCCCAACGACAACGGAAACCCGACGAGAAAAGGTTGGGTCTCCAGTGCAGGGAGAGATTTAAAAAGTTTCCCCCCCCCTCCCCCCCACACACACACCCCAACAAAAAATAAAAAAACTACATTAAAAACACAGACAGAAAATAATAAAACGCGGACAGACTGCAGAGGCCGCTGCTGGCCAGAGCCGCGCCGCCCACCGGAGAGGAGTGTAGCAAGCAGTCAGGGAACAACAAAGTCCCACAAGGGATAAGAACTAATCTTAAACTCTTGTACTAATGTTGATTGAGGAATAAACTATTGGCCAAATTAAATTTCCCTGCTCCGTTTTGATATCCCCTGAGAACCGAGAACGAGAATGCAACCTTGTGGTTACGGTCTCACGTGAAAGATAACATCTGTGCTGCAGTGGCACTCCCTCCACACTGCACACATGTCAGTCCATTAGAGGTGTTTGGTTCTTGAAGCCAAAGATACAAGCAGCAACTTCAGGGCCAATGAAATTCCTCGTATGTTGCAAAACATGCTTGGCGAATAAAGTGTGATTCTGATTCTGATACTCACAAAAAGCTGGAGTAAATCAGCGGGACAGGCAGCATCTCTGGAGAGAAGGAATGGGTGACGTTTCAGGTCGAGATCCTTCTTCAGATTGACATTGAATATTGTATGGGTGATCAATGGTCAGCATGGACTCAGTGGGCTTACAGTTTCCAAGCTGTATCTTTTTTAATTTACGGAATGTAGATGTAAGGCCAGCCCCACTGCCTCTGAGATAGTTGTAATGATCTAGCTTCTTGACCTGCTGTAGTCCATCTGAGGAAGGACTCCAGGAGTGTGGTTGTGCAGAGGCATCCAGCATCTTGACTCCAGAAAAGTCAATTATTTCAGGTAATGATGTTCCCTTTGTGCCTCAGTCTTTCCGAGGTGCTCTTGAAGAAACCTGAGAAAGTTAGACTTTAGACTGTACTTTACTGTAGATTTTAACCATACAGGCCCTTCGGCCCACCGAGTCCATGCTGAGCAGCAATCACCCCATACACTAGCACAATTCTACACACTAGGGTGAGTTTACAATTTACAGAAGCCAATATTTTCCACTTGTCTGGATTACTGTAGCTCAAACTTTGCTCAAAAGACACAACATAATGCAGAGCAAAATGTTCTATCTTTCACAATAAGCATTTTCTCCATCTTGATTGCAGGACCTTTCACTAAATGTACTGTGGAAACGCCCCCAGCCTCATAACACATCATCCTGTAACATCTCCCAAATCTACGTATCATTGAATCATTGAATCATATATCTCTCAGAAGGATGTCTAACAGTTCAATGCGACGTTACCATGGACATGGCAGATGCAGTCACAAGTCAGAATAAATTTATTAGCCAAGTGTGTATCCGGAAGTGGCGGCGCTGTTAACAGCTGCGGCTCGCCTGCAGTCCGTCTGTCTTTACTTTTTTCTGTTGTTTTTTTTGTCTTGTTTTGGTTAAGTTTTAGTTTGTTGGGTTGTGTTAGAGGGGGTGGAACATGTTCTCTGTCTCTTCCTTCGGGGGAATGCGACTTTTTCGTGTCGTATCCCCCTTCTCTGCCTCCGTCTGCGCTGAGGCCTAATGGCGGAGCTGGCGGCCTCCAACCTGCGACCGACCCCGAGGCTCCGGAGGCAGAGCCAGCCAGGACTTACCAACGAGAGGCTGGCCGTCTTCGGGGCTAAGGCAGCGGTGGCCCGACTTGCTGGTGCGGCGTTCTGGCTTTCGGCGGCGGCCTGGAGCTGATGCAGCGGGGCTCGGAGCTGAGACTGCGGGACCCGGAGCTGGGGCAGTGGCCTGGAGCTGGGGCGGCTGCCCGGAGCGGAGACTGCGGGACCTGGAACGGCGACTGCGGGACCCGGAGCTGGGGCAGCGGAACGGAGACTGCGGGACCCGGAGCTGGGAGCTGGGGCAACGGCCCGGAACGGAGACTGCGGGACCTGGAGCTGGGGCGGCGGCTTGGAGCGGAGACTGCGGGACCTGGAGCTGGGGCGGCGGCCCGGAGCTGATGCTGTGGCGGGCCGTCTCGGAGCGGAGACGGCGTTCCGGCTTTCGGCGGCGGTGACATCACCACGGAGGTCCGCTGGACTGGAGAGCGGCATCTTCGGCCTGGATCGATCGCCTCAGCGCAGAGGGAGAACAAGGAGGGAAGAGACGGAGACTAAGACTTTGCCTCCATCACAGTGAGGATGTGCTTGGTGAACTCACTGTGGTGGATGTTTAATTTGTGTTTATTGTATGTTTTGTTATTATTGATTCTGTGTATGACTGCAGGCAACATAATTTCGTTCAGACCGAAAGGTCAGAATGACAATAAAGGATCTATCTATCTATCTATCTATCTATCTATCTATCTATCTATCTATCTATCTATCTATCTATCTATCTATCTATCTATCTATCTATCTATCTATCTATCTATCTATCTATCCAAGGAATTTGACTTGGTGCTTTGGTCGCACATGGTAAAACATGTGGATAAATATGGTATAATGTGGATAAATGTGAGGTTATCCACTTTGGTGGCAGAACAAGGCAGCAGATTATTATCTGAATGGTGTCAGATTAGGAAAAGGGGAGGTGCAACAAGACCTGGGTGTCCTTGTACATGAGTCCCTGAAAGTAAGCATTCAGGTATAGCAGGCAGTGAAGAATGCTAATGGCATGGTGGCCTTCATAGAGAGAAGTATAAGAGCAAGGAGGTCCAATTGCAGTTGTACAGGGCCCTGGTGAGACCACACCTGGAGTATTGTGTGCAGTTTATGGTCTCATAATTTGAGGAAGGACATTCTTGCTATTGAGGGAGTGCTGCATAGGTTCACCAGGTTAAATCCAGGGATGGCGGGAGTGACATATGATGATAGAATGGGTCGACTGGGATTTAGAAGGATGAGAGGTGATCTTATAGATACATATAAAATTCTTAAGGGATTGGACAGGTTAGGTGCAGGAAAAATGTTCCCGATGTTGGTGGAGTCCAGAACCAGGGGTCACAGTTTAAGAATAAGGGGGAGACGATTTAGGACTGAGACGAGGAAAATCTTCTTCCCCAGAGAGTTGTGAATGTGTGGAAAACTCTGCCACAGAAGGCAGTGGAGGCCAATTGACTGGATGTTTTCAAGAAGAAGATAGATTTAGTTCTTCAGGCTAACGGAATCAAGGGATAAGGGGGAAAAGGCAGGAACGGAGTATTGATTTTGGATGATCAGCCATGATCATAATGAATGGCGGCACTGGCTCGAAGTTCCTACTCCTGCACCTATTTTCTATGTTACCATCTCTAAGTTCCCCTCCAAGTCATTGATTATCCTGCATGCAAGTTGCATGCAAGTTCTATCTCTGTTCTTTCATCATTACTGGTGCAAAATGACTGTCTGCATGTATATGGTGGGTGTAAATCAGTGGCCGCGAAACGTTTTTGAAAGTGGGGGGGCTGAGTGATCACTGATCACCGGCCTCAGGGGTACCCAGTGAGGGAGCAAAGCGATCGAGTAGAGGGAGGGTGGCACAATTATTATTTTTTGTTGTTGCTCGACCTCCAAAAACTGGGGGATATAACAGGCCATTCCCCAACTCAAAGAGGGGGGATATATCCCCCCCCCCCTCTCTCCCTCTCGGGATGCTCACTACCTTCCGCTCGGCGGCCAATCACAGTGCTTCCCCCATATCTCACGCTGCCCCATATCTCGACTGTGAACAGTGCTGTGATTGGCCGTTGAGCGGGATGGAGGGAGGTTTTTGGAGGGGGGGGCAGCCAGTTTCTGCCACGGCTGGTCATGGTTTTGCCGTGCCCACTAAGCGCTTGTTCTGAGATTCTGGATGTCGGAGGTCCTCAGAAGAAGAGAAAAATACGCCTGCGGGCTGGATCATTTCTGGTTATGAAGATGTCTCGCCAAAAAAGTGGAGGGGCTGCAGCCCCCCCCACCCCCCCCCCAGTTCCACGACCCATGTATATTCCCCAGAGACTACATGGCAATGGCAATCAATAATGCTAACTAAGCAAGTGCCACCCACATCTTCCAAACAAATAGGTATGTATTTTGAAATTTAAAATATATCTCTAAATTAGAGATGGATATGGAACTATGGGACAACCACATGGGCGGCACGGTGGCGCATCAGTAGAGTTGCTGCCTTACAGCGCCAGAGACCCAGGTTCGATCCTGACCACAGGTGCTGTCTGTAGGGAGTTTGCATGTTCTCCCCGTGACCACGTGGGTTTTCTTCAGGTGATCCGGTTTTCTCCCACACCCAAAAGACGAACAGATATGTAGATTAATTGGCTTTGGTAAAAGTTATAAATTGGCCTCGTGTAGCAAATGTGCGGGGGTCGCTGGTCGGCGCTGACTCGGTGGGCAGAAAGACCTGTGCCCGTGTTGTATCTCTAAACTAAACTAAACTAACAATAATCTTCATAGCCAGAATTTTTTATTTTTTTTTAAACTATTAATTTAATAACATTCAGCCACAAGGGCAACTCGATTGAAATGTTGGCTTTAAATGAGCCCATAATAGCTGTGTTGCTGTGACAGTATCAGAGCCAAATACTGGGAACAGGGAACAGTTATCTATCTTGTCAGTGTGCTCTGGGAAATCTGCATTACCAGTGGCTCCCACGTCTTCCTGGAGCGATGCCAAATAAAATGCTGGGTGTTTAATTGTTCGCATTATCTCAGGCTAAACGAATCATAGCCCACAAACAACAAACTGGGAAAAGCTTTCAAACCAGTTGTAAGTTTGTTCCTTCGACAAATATTGATTATTGAAGCAATTAGTTCAATTGTTCATATCTGTGCTTGGTTCTGAATATCTGAATGCAGTCTATTAACATTAATTGAGGTTTAACCTCATGCTTAATCTACAGTGGAAGCCAGGTTCTGTTTCAGAAACCTGACCTCTATCGTTAAAAACTGCGGCTTCAGTCCGAAAGAATGGATCTGGCCTTTAGATCGAAGATTTAAATAAACCTGTGAGTGTTACCTTGATTTTCATTTTATTTCAGTCAAGCTCACTCCTTGTCAGATTGGAAATTTAGTGTCAGCTCTTTAAGAGACACGTATTCAATGGTGAAGATTTTTTTCCCACATAACCCATTTACAGACATAATGGGGATGACACCAGCTTTGATCTTCTATTTATAGCTCGAAGACATCATTTGGAGAATTCAAACTAGAAAACAAGTAACTGGGATGTCTTGCCAAGAGGGATTTGTCCTTTTTATCTAGTCTGAGGAGCGTTTTTGATATTTGCATTTCTGAATTGTTCAGCTGTCCAAGCATGCTTTTATCTGTGCTGGGTGAAATGTGTCACAGCAACATATAAGAGCCCCTCTCGAGCTGCTGCTTCTGGACTTCCTCCAACAAATATGGATTATGCTAAAGTCAGTATTGAGTTCAGGAGGATATGTTAATAACTCCCAGATGGGCATCTATTTTTTTTTTGCCTGGCAGGAGGGAAATGCCGGCAGTTCGTGGCAGATCTAGTGTTTGGCAGGTCCATCATTTCATCATTAAAGGGCAGATTATTACTCGCAGCACCATTTGCATGACAATTACTTTGCTATCCAATGTCCCACGGAAAGAATATTGCCGATTCCTCCTGGTGGGACCTGCAAATATCACCCCTGCTCATTCTGTGTGTTGACAATAAATTAGTCTTAATAGTAAGATATGTAGCAGTATTATGTTCGGGAGTCCGTTTACGAGTTTAGATGTGTTCCAGGCATTAACCAGACATAACTAGCCAGTGCTGTCTGCCAACTCAGAAGGGGGCAGCTTCTGAGACTGTTTTGTTACCATATAAAATTAAAATAGCATTGTTACATTTGTGAGCTGCACACTGACCTCATTAAAATTAGGAAAGCATCCAGAACTTTGGCAACCATGGCGAAGAACGGCTCTCTGCAGGGGAAGTGAACCCGTATTGAAGATAGACACAGAGTGCATGGAGTAACTCAACGGGGTCAGGCAGCATCTCTGGAGAAAAAGGGCAGGAGACGCTTCTTCAGAATGAAAGTAGAGGGGAGGGAACTGGAGGTAATAAAAGACCAGAACAAAGCAGGGCCGGCAACCGATGACCAAGAGCCCATAATGGCCCATGTTGACTCGGGAAGAGGTGATAACACAGGGATACAAGGATGTGAACAGTGCAACTAGTTGGACAACTAGTCTGTGTGTGGGGGGGGGGGGGGGGGGGGGGGGGGGGGGGGGGGGGGGAGGGGGGTGGAGAGGGATTGCAGGATTACTTGAAATTTTGAAATTAGATAACTCAACTGGTATTGAACTGGATACATCTAAGGGGCTAAAATGAATGCCCAAGAAAATGGGTGCATGGATTTTAATGTAGAATTAAGCCTTGGCCATTGCTTGCAATGCAAACAGCCCACTTCATTTTGCCTGCATATTTACAATGCTTAGGCCAACACCAATTATGCTGCTGAAAACACGAGGAACTGCAGATGGTGGTTTGCAAAAAAAGACACAAAGTGTTGGAGAAATTCAGCAGGTCAAGGCTTCATCTCTGACGAAAACATGTATACGCAACGTTTCAGGTTGGGACCTTTCTCCAGAGATGCTGCCTGACCCGCTGAGTTACCCCAGTACTTTATGTCTCTAACTGTGCTGTGACTGCCTGGATACTTCAGTCAAGGCCAATGGGGTAAATGGCTAGCTGCTGTTAAAACAAGCCTAAACCTCTTGAAGAATAGTGTGTTGTGTCTGCAGTCAAGCCCGGACTGATGTATAAGAAACATTGAAGAAGGGAACAACATGGGAAGCTGTTGGTTTCAAAGATGTCCGATTCTGCATTAGGGGTCTCACTGGAAGGGGGAAAGTAGGATATATTTCTGCTTCCACAGGTGGCAAAGACTCTCTCTAGACACTTGCTCAGAAAGCCCTGAGAGTAATTAGGCATGAAGCTTAATGCCAAGAGTCAATCATCACGCAGTAACATGCAATTTCCCAAAAAATTCAGTTCAATTACCTCACCTATATTTAGTGAAAGCATCATCAATGCTCTATCCTATAAAATGCATCATTTGTCTTAAACTCTGCGCAATACTCTACATCCTCATCGGTCACTTGACAATGATGTCTACTAGCAGGACGGTACGGTGGCACAATAATAGAACTGCCATCTCACCACGCCAGAGACCCGGGTTTGATCCTTACCTGGGGTGCCGTCTGTGCGGAGTTTGCATGTTCTCCCTGTGACTGCCTGGGTTTCCTCTAGGTGCTCCAGTTTCCTCCCACATCCTAAAGATGAGTGGATTTGTAGCTTCGATGACCTCTGTAAATTGCCCCGAATGTGTAGGGATTGGATGAGAAAGTGGGATATGATAGAACAAGTGTGAACAGGTGATCGATGGTTGGAGCGGACTCGGTGGGCCAAAGGGCCTGTTTCCATGCGGTATCTCTAAAACTGAAACTAAAACTAATCAGGTCTTGAATATCCTGAATAAATATGGCCTCCAGTTGAGAGTCCCCCTCTTGTCCTTCGTTTAGCAGTTGTGCGATTCTGTGTGTCTCTGGTAAGCTGCAATGTAAGTGGAATATCTACTATTATACCTGTACCAGCAACAACTACATACACATCTCCAGCAAGTCCTCTTGCACCCATAGTATGATGCCCAGTCGGCCTTTGCACAAACAACAGAGAGCAGAATCATAGCTTAGTCACATGTCATCATTGATAAGATGAGGGAAGAAAATAATGCGAGATGATTAACTTTCACAACAAAAGTGTCGTAATATTCTGTTTCAAAGGGTTCTGTATAAGATGCTGTTTCCATATTCTGGAGGAGTGCATTTTCACACCTCTCTATACCTCTTGCCTGATGGGAGAGGGGAGAAGAGGTAGCGACTGGGGTGAGATTGGTCCTTTATTACGCTGATGCCCTTGGCATTGCAGCGTGAAGTATAAACGGAGTCAATGGAAGGGAGGTTGGTTTGTGTGCTGGTCTGGACTGCGTCCACAATTCACTATTTTATGATGTGAAATATTTGGCTGAAGTCAATGTGGTTGCGAATCCCCCTGATGGCAATTTGAGCAAACGTGGAAGTCTCAGACGTGAAGCCAGGGATGTTGCAGAATTTGAACTGGTTTAGACCTGCAGTGGAAATGTAGCAGTCAGCCCACAGTCTTAAGTGTCTCCGATCCAGTATTTGTAATGGTCTATCACTACTAAAGACAGCTAAAATAAACAGCATACTAAAGTGAAAAAGCATGAAGGGGAGACTTTACTTCAGGGACTATTCCAAAATCATTTCTTCAGTGGTGTGGTGATAAAGCAAGAGGGCACTCATCTGACATCGACGTGACAGGAGGTTTGAGTTTTGACAGAGGCTGTCGCTGTAACTATGTGTGTGATGAGTTCCATCAGTTCTTCTGTGGCTTCTGGTGGGATTGTATGGTCCTCTTGGGGAAAAACTGACAGGAGTCTGGTTCACCTATATCCATCTTCAGGCAGAGGCAAAGCTCTGAATTGCCAAATCACTGTGGAACATTGGTGCTGAGGTGGAATCAACAGTTCTGCTTCCATGGCTCTGCAGCTGTAGACACCGTGACAGAGGTGAACTGCTGGAAAATAATACAAGCAGATGAAAAAGCAGCATTGTTATCATTTGTGATGTTCCATACAGTATAATGCGGGTAACAACACCTTACAATTCAGCGCTTGATGTGCAGAAATGTAATGCATGGGATGTTACGTCATGTTATTACCCTTAGCTCAGCATACCAGCTGACAGCCAATTCTGACAAGAATATAATATGGTTTTAAAGCACATGTACAAAAATGTTATGTTTAGCTGGAGAAATTTAAGAAGTATTTTAAAATGTGGCAACATTATTATTTCCACTCATCAAAAATGATACCTTTTTCACAAATCATTAATTGTGCTATTCTGTTGAATTATAACATTGTGATATATTCAGACATATTGAAACATATTTTTATTTTTTTAAAACCTCGCAGCAATTCTTTGAAACTGTCTTGCTTACAAATACTGTGTGCAATTCATAACTGATAAAGGACCTCCATTTAGAGTGGAGTCATAGAGTCATACGGTGTGGAAACAGGCTCTTCGGCAGAACTTGCCCATGCTGACCATCTACACTGGTCCTACCTGCCTGCGTTTGCCCCATATCCCTCCAAACCTACCTTATCCATGTACCTGTCTAAATGTTTCTTAAATGTTGCGATAGTACCTGCCTCAACTAACTCCTCCGGCAACTCATTCCATACACCCACCATCCTTTGTGTAAACAAAGTTACCCCTCAGGTTCCCATTTACTCTTTCTTCCTTCACCTTAAACCTATGTCTTCTGGTTCTCAACTCCCCTATTCTGGCCAAAAGAGCCTGTACGTTTACCTGATCTGTTCCTCTCATGATTTTGTACACAAGTAGGATGGACACATTCTGTTTAACATAATACAGGGTTATTATGGCATCTCTTGATCAGAAGCAGTTTGCCAACCAAGTATGTGACATTAGATATGCGGTGACATTTAGCAGAATTATAGAAGATTACTGAAGCCAAGCAGAAACAGAAAGCAATGGCTAGAAAAGGCTGAGTGATGGACAAGAAAAAGATCGAAACTCAATGGCCCTAAAAACATGACTGTGGTTTGTAGTGAAGGGTGGAGTTCTGTACACATTCCTGGGGCTGGAGATCCAGCCTTGCCAAGCACACTGATCATTGGTTGAACATTTCAACAGGCTGAGTGGCTGGCATCATTTACAATGAGTCTGTGCTGACTATGGATCTAACCTGACCTGGCGGGGGAGAACAAAGAGGGTCCTGGTTGGGGGGAGGGGGGTATGGGTACTGAGTACGTGGGGGACAGCCGAGAGTGAAGAGGGACCAACATGACTCTAATAAGTCAGTTTGTGTCTTTGTTGACACTAGAAACATGTGTACTAGAAACTCTTTGTGTACTTTGTGCATTCTATGCAAAAAACAAAGAATTTCCCAGTACCTGTACCTAGATACATGTGACAATAAAGTATCATCATCATCATCATCACTCTCACCTCTAGCGGATCGATGACTGCGGTGTTTACAACTGAAAACGAACTGGGAAGCTTCAGAGATGACACAACACTGCAGTGGGGAGTGGCAGCGCGGGTGTGAAGTTTGCAGCTCCAATTGCCAATTTTGACCATTGATGTGGACTCAATGTCTTCTACAATGCGTCAGAGTCCTTGAGCTTATCGCCATGCATTGATCTCCACGGCAGTCATTTACTGATTTGGAAGCAGGCTCTTCAGCCCATCGTGTCCATGCCAACCATCAATCACCCGTACACTAATTCTATGCTATCCCACTTTCGCAACCTCTACACTTGGGTGTAGAATAGTGTAAGACTTTTTTTTAGAGATACTGTATGGAAACGGGCCATTCAGCTCACTGAGTCCATGCTGGCCAGTGATTACCCCGTAAGCACTATCCTACACACACCAGGGACAATTTACAATTTCACCAAAGCCTGTACGTCTTTGGAGTGTGGGGGGAAACCGGAGCACCCAGTGAAAACTCATATGGTCACAAGGAGAACGTACAAACTCCGCACAGACAGCACCTAGAGTCAGGATCGAACCCGGATCTCTGGCGCTGTAAGGCAGTAACCTTACTGCTGCGACACCTGTACAACAGCAGGTCCTGGGTCCCTTGGAAAATACTGTCCTGGCTACTCATTGCTGGGGCTGTTGCCCACAGCAGGGCTGAGCTCATCAATGGTAAGGAATCCCCATGCTTCATCCCAAACCCTCATTCTCACATCCCAAATCCTCATTCCATATTCTCTTCCCATTTACAAGCTGAAACAAGTAGTTCCACACACAGCTTCACTATCATATGTTCATGTTACGGATGAACAGGCCAAGTACGGATCCGTTGGGCTCGGGCACCCAAGGCAATATTCCACCACTCATCCATATCCCCCAACTGTGCAGGCGCTGCTGAGGGTTTCCCATTGTGATGCCAGAGATCCCATTGTGACGCGAGTCACGGCAACCCTCCCCCAACTGCGCCTCGTAATCCCTCTTCCTACCCCTATCCTCCTCCATTCCCCCCTCATCCCCTAGCACACCCTCCCCCTCCTCTTCACCCTCCCTCTTTCCCCTCTCCTCCTCCCCTCCCCCACTCCCTCCCTCACTTCGCCTCTTTCCTTTCTCCTACCCTCAGTCACTCACTCCCCACCCTTGTAGCGCTATCGTGTACCGTTCTGGCGAGGTTTTGAAATATCACACATGCACGCACGCACGCATGCACGCAAACAAACAAGATGAGAGTTTTAGTAATATACTGGACCAAGTGCGAACACAATATTACACCACTCTCCCATAGCCCCCAACTGCGCAGGCGCGACTGACGTATTTAAAGTTTAAACAGGCACTAACTTGTAAATATAAGATCAATGTGAACGCATCTCACTCTGTCCCTCATCAGTCCCCTATTCCCCTCCTCCATTATCCTCCCTCTCCCCACCCTCTGCCAACCATCCCCTGCACCCTCCCATCACCCCCTCCCTCCCCTCCTCCCTTCCCCCTCCTCCATTACCCCACAATCCCTCTTCCTACCACTATTCTCCTCAATTTCCCCTCATCCCCCAATACTCCCTCCCCCTCCTCTTCACCCTCCCTCTTCTTTCCCTTCTCCTCCTCCCCTCCCCACTCCCTCCCTCACCTCTCCCTCCCTCTCCTTTCCCCTCTCTTTAGTCACTCCCTCCCTCGCTCACTCCCTCCATAACCCCTCTCCCCTCCCTACCCCCTCCTCTCCCTCTATCCACCTCGTCCCCCACTCATCTCCCCCTATCCCACCACCCCCCCACTCCCTACCTCCTCCACTCCTCCCTCCTCTCCCTCTATCCCCCTCCTCCCCCACTATCCCTCCTCACCTCCCTCACTTCCCCCTCCCTCTCCTTCCCTACCCCCTCCTCTCCCGTAATCCCTCCCACTCTCCCTCCTCATCTCCCCAGGATCTCGATGTAAACCTCTGCCGGCCCCGTTTTCTCCACCACGTTGGCGATGAAGTTGTACTTGAGACGGGGGCTGTCAGGGGGGATGGGCCAAGCGGCCTGGAGCCAGGAGAGGGGCAAGGAGAGGCTGAGGGTGCGGCCTAGTCTTTTCCCCGGCGCGGCCTCTCCCTGCCCCCGGATCCCGCACCGACTGGAACCCCAGTGCAGGGCCCGGAGCCACGAGCAGGGCCCAGTGCATGTCCGTGTCCACTCCCCAGAGTGGCTACAGCCCCAGGACTTGGCCCACACCAGGCCACTTCACCCTTCTTTCCCCTCTCCTCCTCCCCTTCTCCACTCCCTCCCTCACCTCTCCCTCCCTCTCCTTTCCCCTACCCTCAGTGATTCCCTCCCTCCCTCCATAACTACTCTCCCCTTCCGACCCCCATCCTCCCTCTATCCCCCTGCTCCCCCACTCCTCACCTCCCCTCTATCCCAACCCCCCACAATGAAAATCGCGATTTTTCTTCAAAATAACCAAAATAACACAATGTTAGCTGTTAATGAAAATGGAAGAATTTGATTAAAATTGAGTTTCTTTGAAAATCGCGATTTTTTAATGTAAATGAGATTTGGGATCCCATTGTGATGTCATTGTAATGTGGCTGTCGGGCAGGGCAAGTGGAAAGTGGATTTGAAAGTGGTTTTTGGAAAGTTTATAATGTTAATAACTCGTAAAATATAACATCAATCCAAACGAAAATTGGCACTGCACATCCCAGGACAATGGTGAGTAAGGTGGGCCAAAAATTGTAGCACTATCGTGTACAATTTTGGCGGGGTTTTGGGATATCACATCCACGCACACATACAAACAAACAAGATGAGAGTTTTAATAATATAGATAGATAGGTGCAGAATTAGGCCATTCGTCCCATCAAGTCTACACCATCCAATCATGGCTGATCTATCTATTCCTCTCCATTCTCCTGCCTTCTCCCCATAACCTGGGTTTTGGCTGGACTTGGCATTGCACCAACAGGCTGAGTGAACGGACCAGGTACGATGCGCAGTGGCATGGCGCAGTGGAGCAGCAGTGGAGAGGACACCAACAGCTATGCTTGTTCAACCCTGTGATGCTGCCAGGACAACAGGCCTTCATGGCCGGGTTAACAACTCTGTACATAACAACTTGACATGAAAATTACGCCAAAACTTGCCGACTTTTATATACCATCTTAGTGTACTATTTCTATACGCTTGTACTGATGTGCTTATGTATTGTAATACTCTTGCTGAACTGTATGCAAAACAAAATCACTGTACCTCTGTACATGTAACAATAAAGTACCATTGAGCCATTGAGATGCTGGACATCCTAAGAGTTATGAAGGTAGATAAATCTCCTGGCCCTGATCAGATATACCAAAGGGCAAGAGAAGAAATAGCAGGATATATAGATCACCTTACTCACCATTGTCCTGGGATGTGCAGTGCCAAGTTTCGTTCGGATTGATGTTATATTTTACGAGTTATTGACATATATAGATCATTGGCTGAGATATATAGATCATTGTTAGACACAGGTGAGGTGCTGAAAGACTGTCGTCTCTCCAAAAACCCTGGGAATTATGGACCAGTAAACCTAACATCTGTGTTGGGAAAGGACTGGAGAGGATTATGAAGGATAAAATAAAATATACATGCATTTGGAAAGACAGGGGTGTTTAGGGTTAGTCAGCTGGTTTTGTGCATGGGTGATCATGCCTCACGAATTTGATTGAGTCTTTTGATGATGTAAGCCAGAAGGTTGATGAGGGCAGGGCCACAGGCATAGTCTACATGGACTTACACAAGGCCTTCATATGGTTCTGCATGGTGGGCTGCTCCATAATCATTGGATACAGGAGCATTTAAGCTTTTTGTGGTTGTGACTTGAAATGTATGTTCTGTCTACTGTTCTACAAATGACACCCATTCTGCTGAGTATTCCCAGCCTTTGTGTATTTTTAGTTTGTGTCAAAGCCTAACGTTTACTCAAAGCACTTCTGGTATAAAGATCTGTTCTCAGTTTAGTTTAATTTAGTTTAGAAATACAGCATGGAATCAGACTATTCAGCCCACCAGCAATCACCTGCGCACCCATACACTAGTTCTACCTTACACACCAGGTAAAATCTACAGAGGCCTATTAACCTGCAAACCCGCACGTCCGTGGAATGTGGGAGGAAATCGGATCACCCGGAGAAAACCCACATGGTCACAGGCCACATGGTGCAAACTCCATACAGATTGTACACCAGGATTGAACCCAGGTCTCTGGCACTGTAAGGCATCAGCTTCACCGCTCAGCCATTATGCTGCCCTATATACAGTACATAGCAAAACCTATAGCATTGCAGCTGCACTTTCCAAGGCATCAGTGCACCTGTACCAGCCCAATAACTGAATTCTTAATCTAGTGCAAATACAGAACAGAAAAAGACTTTCCCCAAATGTATACTTAGGCATAAGCCTCCATAATCTTTGCATTTGTACAGCAGGAATTCGGGCTCAATATTTCATTCAAAGGATGTGATTTTCTTCCCCTGTAGACGCAGTCCAAGTATATTAAACATTCAGATGTGAATAGCGATTTGTTAATTTGCCCTTGGTTAATCAAACGACCATGAATAATCTGCCAGCTTCATATAGATTCTTGTCATTTTGACTAAAGCTCACTGGGGTTCACTGCTACAATGACTCTGTCTCTGCTTGTGCATCTGTCTGTAAATAACATTATGAGCAACCATTATATCTCACCTACCAGATGACATTTGGTAAACTGATCAATAAAAGTAAAAGGTTAGCTGTGAAATTCATAAATTTCTGACTTTGATAAACTTTTCTTTAACTTTTAGGAATGTAAAATGACAGCCTCATATTTTAGTTATTCTAACAACTGAGACAGATGTCCTTAGGAAATTGAAAAATAAAATCTCTATGGCATCATTAGGTCGCTAACTGTGAACCATGCTGTCCTAATGAAATGTGGCCAGTCTTATTAGGTTTGTTTGCTTTTGTCTGAACAGGAGAATTTGGCCAGGCCAGACATAGTCATTCCATTAAAATAACCTGTGCAGCTTAAGGCAATTAGACATAGAAAATGCAGCAGCACCATCCATGATAAAACACAATAAAATTGCAGTACTGAAATATAAATTGAACAAGATATATTCAGACCAAGTTATAAAACTTTATCAACATACAAAACAATTAAATTTTGTATTTGGTGATAAACCACAAAAACTACTAGCGCGACAACTTCGTAAACTGGACGGGGAAAAAACAATTTACAAAATTAGAACAGACAAGGGAGAAACACTAACACTGCCTAAAGATATTAATGATAGATTTTTACAATACTATCAAAAATTGTACTCATCTAAAATGACAGAACAATCAGCAGGAATGGAAACATTTCTACAGAAATGTAAGCTTGCGGGTTTTTAGATCAGAATCACTAGGTGCTGAAATTACGATAAAAGACATCGAAGAGTCAATTAAATCTTTAAAAAACGGAAAGGCTGCAGGTCCTGATGGTCTAAGTTCTGAATTTTATAAAAACATTTATGATCTGGTTTCTCCACGCCTACACACTGCACAAATACGCTTACACTCAACAGAAACTCCCAGAAACTCTAAATGAATCTACAATCATACTCATACCAAAAACGGATAAGGATCTTGAAGACCCAGGTTCATATAGAGCAATAGCCCTTTTAAATACTGATCAGAAAATATTAACTAAAATTCTATCTCATAGATTGAGCTTAGTGATTAATAAATTAATACACCCCGACCAAACAGGTTTTATTCCAAAACGTTATTCTTTTTATAATCTGAGAAGACTATTCAATATTATATACTCCAATAGAATTCCTAATGCAGATCTAGCAATTATTTCGTTAGATGCTGAAAAAGCATTTGACCAGGTAGAATGGCCATATTTATTTTCGGTGATGGAAAAATTTCAATTGGGAGAGAAGTACTGTACATGGGTTAAATTGTTATACTCTAATCCAACAGCTAGAATATTAACAAACCAAATGTTATCAACTAAATTTAATCTCTCTAGAGGTTGTAGACAAGGATGTTCACTATCCCCACTATTATTTGCTCTTGCAATCGAACCCTTAGCAGAAAGCGTTAGAACCCATACAGGAATATACGGATATAACACTAGAGAATAACATTTCTTTATATGCAGATGATGTACTAATATATATTACAAAGTTAGAAACTAGTATTCCAAATATATTAAATTTAATAACTCAATTTGGTCAGTTTTCAGGATATAGAATTAATTGGAATAAAAGTGAAATCATGTCAATAACAAAACTCAATTTACATACATTACAACAATCCCCTTTTAAAATAGTTAAAGATAAATTTAAATACTTAGGAATCTATGTAACTAAGACATATACCTCTTTATTTAAACTAAATGTTCCACCCTTACTGAATAAACTACACAATATTCAATACTGGAAAACACTTCCCATTTCAATGCTTGGTAGAATTAATGCTATAAAAATGATCTTCTTACCGCAACTACTGTACCTATTTCAATTAATCCCGATATATATCCCAAAAACTTTTTTCAAAAAAGTCGACTCCATTGTTACAAGTTTTATCTGGGATTATAAGAATCATAGAATAAGTAAAAAACATTTATGTAAGTCAAAGATAAATGGAGGTTTGGCTTTGCCAAATTTCTTGTTTTATTTCTGGGCAGTCCATATTAAAAACATGAATTTCTGGCTGGAAGAAATGGATCAACAGCCAGATTGGTTAAGGATGGAAAGGAAGACTGTTTACCTTTTGAAATTGGGCCGATCATATTTGCTACCACAAAACTGCACAAAAATACCTATAAGGAAAACCCCATAATACATAGTGGAATACGAATTTGGAAACAATTTAAAAAAGTTTTAAAATTGAATAATATACCACTATGCCTTCCCATTGTAAATAATCCTTTATTCAAGCCATCCTTTTTGGATAAGGGTTTCACACAATGGAAAAATTATGGAATTAAAAAGATTGGACATCTTTATGGGAAAGGCACTTTTCTTTCATTTCAAGAGTTACAACAGAATCATGGACTGCACTCAAATAATTTCTTCAGATATCTACAAATTAGAGATTATGTTAAATCTAATACACAAGTCTACAGGACTAGGGAACCAGAAATCCTTGATGAATGTTTGAAGCATCCTAACACTGAAAAATTAATAGCTTATATTTATAACACCCTCCTAAACAACGAGGTACCACCGACGGAACCATATTGACACACATGGGAAAATGAATTAGGTCATCCTATAATGAAAGATTTGTGGGACGAAAGTTTACAACATATACATCAATGTTCGTTAAATGCCAGACATGCTTTAATACAATTTAAAGTCTTACATAGATTACACTACTCTAAAATAAAAACTAAATAGAATCTTCCCACAAATCTCTCCTATTTGTAATAAATGTCTACATCTAGATGCTAATTTAACACATACGTTTGCAAATTGTATAAAAATTAAACATTTCTGGACTGATATTTTTGAAATAATTTCAGAAGTTATTAATACAAAACTGGATCTAAACTCTAAATTAATAATACTTGGAATATCAGAGCAAAGTTTAACACTCACAACAAGCCAAAGAAATTTCCTCGACTACAGTATAATAACCGGGGAAAAATTAATATTAAAAGTTTGGAAAGGCCCTACAACCCCCACAATTAAAATGTGGATTGTGGAAATGTCGGAGACCCTATATCTAGAAAGAATTAGACTTGTCTTAATGGACAAACAAGAACTTTTTGATAAAATATGGGCTCCATTCATTAAATATCTGACGGGATAGATTGGTCCAGCACGAAAACCCAACTGAAACTTGAACTCAGGATTAGATGAAAAGTCATACTTTATAATCTATGAACCTATCTCCAATGACGTATTATAAGTAATCCATTCCACCTTTTTTGTTGTTTTGATATTTGTAACTCTTTATTCTCTCTTTCGCTCTTTTTCTATATAAAAAAAACACTAGAAGTAGAATCGACAATTGAAAATTTTAATAATGTATGACTGATGTATATGAAAAGTTTTTTTACTATAATATGAACTATATAATATGTCTACTTCTAATAAAATTATTATTTAAAAAAAATATATTAAAAAAATAAAATAAAAAACTTTTAGGAATGTAAAATGACAGCCTCATATTTTAGTTATTCTAACAACTGAGACAGATGTCCTTAGGAAATTGAAAAATAAAATCTTTATGGCATCATTAGGTCGCTAACTGTGAACCATGCCTTCCTAATGAAATGTGGCCAGTCTTATTAGGTTTGTTTGCTTTTGTCTGAACAGGAGAATTTGGCCAGGCCAGACATAGTCATTCCATTAAAATAACCTGTGCAGCTTACAGCAGAATACAAAACTGCCCCTTGAGAGACAATATATCCAATAATAGGAGGCTGGTTGTGTGTCAAAAAAGCACTTACACAGTCAAGAGAGCCAGTTGACATCATAAACCACAAGAGTAGAGCTCAAGTAGTTTATGTTATTTGAACTCTGAGATTTGTGTAACTACCTTGAACCTACTCATTGTTGTTTGTTATATTACAGACTGTGGCAGCAAATGGCAGACAGTGAGTTCACAGCAATTACAGAAGGCCATTGCGATGGTGGAAGGAAGATATATTACAAACTCCCATGGGATAAGATTTAGATCTCGCCAGTGGGTTGACCTGATAATTCACAAGCAATTTTTGTTTTCTGCAAGTTATGGACAGTGGCACAAAGCAAGATATAAATGATATCCCCCGGGCCTTCATAATGTATTCTGTTTACCTCATGCAGCATGTGTTAATTTGGAAAAAAATCGTAAGGTTAATTAAGCAAAGAGGTAAAAATAAAAGATTGGATTAGTGATGCACAACATTCTTTTGCATCTTAGTTTCAGGGCATGTTGAGATGCTGTAAAACACTCATTCACGATCGTTGTGTATGGTGAACTGAAAATGTCAACTTTTCCCTTAAATGGTCTCAAAATAAATATCTTCAAAACAATTAAAACACGATGCCAGAGGAATTTCATATAGGTAATGTGAATTAAAAGCAGAATAAAATTATCAGTCACTTTCAATTATTGAAAGGATGACTGATAGAAGATTCCATCATTTTCTATACTTCTAATAGACCATTGCATTGTATATACAATGGAATCTGCTGCCACTTCTCCAGCAATTCCCAAGTGAACTGTCAGAATATTACAAACTACTAAATCATTCCCATTAATTTCTCCAATCTTAAATGATAATTGTATTCTGTTGAAACACTACCCATTCAAGATCTAAATCATTCACATGAAGGCATGACATAATAATTGTACTTTTTAATGTAATTATGTCTTTAATAACTGAATGACTACCCTATCATTTAACCTCTCTGGTGATGCTCTGACTCTGATTTGCCAGTCGATACAACCTTCTCTTGTCCATTTTAAACATGGGGGTGAAATATTTATTTAGCAGCTCATGTTTTTTGGGGTGCGATGAGAGCCCTTGGAAGTGCAAAATGGTACCTGTGGCACACATGCATGTTCCTGGTATGACTAATGCAGGGCACCATGCATAACATGCTCCACATGTTAAGAGGAGAAGTTCACATATTCTTTCAGTTCATTTCAGTTCAGTTTTATTTGCCATATGTAGGTTAACACAGGGTCCAATGAAATGTGTTTGACAAGACAACAGGTTACATCAGCAATGACAGTACAAGGATAAAATTAAGGTAAAAAACGATAAGATGAAAGTGACATTGGTAGGTAAAAGACAATAGTAAATAAAATAATCAACATATATGATGTGTTTATGAGTTCAGAAGCCTGATGGCATGATGATAAAAACTGTTCTTAAGTCTGGTGGTACGTGCAGCCATGCTCCTGTATCGTCTGCCTGATGGTAACAAGGAGAACAGTCTGCGTGCTGAATGGCTGTGGTCCTTGATGATGCTGTGTGCCTTCCGCAGGCACCGCCTGTGGAAAATGCCCTGAATGGCCGGGAGACAGTTGCCAATGATGTGCTGTGCCGCCTTCACCACTCTCTGTAGTGATTTGCGGCTGTGGGCAGAACAGTTCCCGTACCAGACTGTGATGCAGCCCGTCAGCAGACTCTGGATGGTCCAACTGTAGAAGTTTGTGAGGATGCTGGCGTTCATGCCAAACTTCCTCACTGTTCTCAGGAAAAAGATTTCTGGCGGGCTTTCTTAGTTATTGTGTCCGTGTGCAGTGTCCAAGAGAGGTCCTCAGTGATGTGCACACCGAGGAACTTGAAGCTGCTGACCCTTTCAACCTCTGCATCACCGATGTGGATGGGGAGGTGTCCACTCCCCTGCTGTCTCCTGTAGGAGGTGCATCATAGGTTGATACCAGATATTTATGTGCATTCCCGGTGATGGAATATTCCTTGCCATTTTGATATTTGTCTATGTGGGAACGGGAAATACACAAGCATTTGGATTGCACAAAGATGATGACAAATAAAGTAATGAAGAGCAAAATATTGTGGATACTGGAAATAAGTTCTTAAGTTCTAGGAACAGAATTAGCCCATTTAGCCCAATCATGGCTAATCTATCTTTCCCTCGCAATCCTATTCTCCTGCTTTCTTCCCATAACCCCTCACATCCTTACTAATCAAGAATCCGCCAATCCCTGTCTCAAAAAATCCATTGACTTAGTCTCATACTGAAAGTAAGCATGCAAGTACAGCAGGCAGTGAAGAACGCTAATGACATGATGGCCTTCATAACAAGAGGAGTTGAGTATAGAAGCAAATAGGTCATTCTGCAGTTGTACAGGGCCCTGGTGACACCACACCTGGAATATTGAGTGCAGTTTTGGTCTCCAAATTTGAGGAAGGACATTCATGCTATTGAGGGAGTGAGGTGTAGGTTCACGAGGTTAATTCCCAGGATAGCGGGACTGTCATATGTTGAAAGAAAGGAGCGACTGAGCTTGCATACGCTGGAATTTAGAAGGATTAAAGGGGATCTTATTGAAACATATAAGATTATTAAGGGATTGGACATGCTGGAGGCTGGAAACAAGTTCCCGATGCTAGGGGAGTCCAGAACCAGGGGCCACAGTTTAAGAATAAGCGGTAGGCCATTTAGAATGGAGATGAGGAAAAACCTTTTCACCCAGAGAGTTGTGAATCTGTGGAATTATCTGCCCCAGTAGACAGTGGAGGCCAATTCTCTTGATGCTTTCAAGAGAGAGTTAAATAGAGCTCTTAAAGATAGCGGAGTCAAGGGATGTGGGGAGAAGGCAGGAACGGAGTACTGATTGTGGATGATCAGCCATGATCACAGTAAATGGCAGTGCTGGCTTGAAGGGCCGAATGGCCTACTCCGGCATCTATTGTCTATTGTCTCCACAGCCGCCTGTGGCAATGAATTCCACAGATTCACCACCCTCTGACTGAAGAAATTCCTCCTCGTATCCTATCTAAAGGTACGTAATTTTATCTTATGGCCTCTGGTCCTAGACTCTCCCACTATGGAAACATCCTCTCCACATTCACTTTATTCTGGCCTTTCACTAGTTGGCGAATGTGAAAGAAAATGGAGAAAACGGTGGAGTTATTCCACAGGATCTTTGGAGAGGTGGTGGGTTCATGTTGCAGGTCATAGGCCACGACTTTATATTTACTGGGAGTGAGTTCTTGTGATGGTTGAGGGACCAGGAGAGATTGTGATAGTATGTGATATGTAGTATGTAGTATGTAGTTATATGGTTGTATGTGCTCCTGGGATTTGAAGGGCAGTGAAGACACAAGGAACTGCAGATGCTGGAATCTGACATAGAACACAAAGTGCTGTGGATCACATCAGTGGATCAGGCAGCATCGCCGGAGGAGATGGATGAGATGGCGTTTCTGGTCTGAAGAAGGGTTGTGATCTGAAACATCACCTATCCATGTCCTCCAGAGAAACTGCCTGACCTGCTGAGCTACTCTAGTAGTTTGCATTCTATCTGAAGGGGTAGTGAGATGGGAAAGATGCAGCGCTAGGCATAGAGGGGAGAGAAGTCCAGGGGAAGTTATCGACTATCGCTTGGGATTGGAGGCAAGCTCGCTGAGTGAAAAGAGGACACCTGCCCCTGCTGGGCTGAAATTTGTCTATTGGATTCAGTCCCTCTCAGCTTTCTGAAGACTAAACACCACACTGTTTATACTTTCTGAACACTGTCAGTTAAACAAAAAAAAGTTGCAAATTTGGAGTCTTGTATCCACTGTAAAACTGCCCATCCATCTCCTGAGAGTTGGCTTGTCTTCACCCTCTTCTCCGCTCTGTTAAATCACAGTGTGAGTCTCTCATCCAGTGGAAGGGGGTTGGATTTAAGACACAATTTGTGAATGAAAGATATTTAAAATTTGAATCTTTCCTAACACAACCACACCTCTTCCACGCTCTGTCAGTTAGAATTATTCCAAGATTATTGGAAGCAGAAATTATATGCAGAAAGTTACAATAAAAATGAATTATGGTGAGAAAACAAATTAAATATATTCAACGAGTACGTTTTATTTCCACCCAAATACCTGATATATAGTTGATGTTGGAAAAGTGGTGTGAAGATACAGATGTTATCAGCAACACGAAGAGGAAGCAAATTAACCTACAAAACTGGACGTCTTTGGAGAGTGGGAGGAAACCGGAACATCCGGAGAAAACCCACGCGGTCACGGGTAGAATGTACAAATGGTATGCCGGACCTACGTCTGCCCATCTCTGGGCTGCTTCTTTCATCATGAATTTAAAATTCCATCCCTCCACCACCACAAACTGAACGTCTTCCTTTGTCAGCAACACAAGATCTGTATTCTGTGTGCTGTGGGCTGAAGAGTTTATGTCAGAATTTATTAATTTACCAATACCGCACCTTTGGCAATAAACAGCGATTTCATTTAAAGGGTTTGTTTTGATGAAGCTCGAGACAAAAATCAATGAGCATCAGTTTACTGATTAGTAAAGGCTCAAAGCCAACTTTGCTGGAGTTTGTGATGAGTGCTTCTCTCTTCTCCTCATATACTTTCCATTGAATTATATCATATTTCTAATATATTTTTGACTAACAAGAACCGTAGAAACACTGGTGTTGCAGAACAACATTAATACCTGCATTGTAAGCTGCCCACATTATAAATAAAATTAACATTCATCTTCACATTGAAGACCTTTGAATTTGCTGTAATCGGACTGTATTGAACTTCAACGTTATATCTTTGCACTAAATGTTGTACCCTTTATCCATTATCTGTACACTGTGGACAACTTGCTTTTATTCATGTATAGTCTTTTCTTTGACTGGATAGCACACAAGTAAAAGCTTTACACTGTACCTCTGTACATGTGACAATAATAAATAAACAAAACTAATTTTCCCAACCAGAAACGTCATCGATCCTTTTTCTCCAGAGATGCTGCCTGACCCACTGAGTTACTCCAGCACTTTGTGTCTATCATCAATATAAACCAGCATCTGCAGTTCCTTTCTACATGATAATTTTCGAAGCCCACTCTTTTTATTAGAGCACATTGCACATTCATGTTTTATTATTCCTATGTATCATGGCTATAATAAATAGAACACATACCCAGTGCTAACTTGCCAATTCTCTCTCAGAATTCACTGCTCTCTCCTCAGTATAGTCATTGTTAAGTGGACTTTCACAAACAAAGATGTTGGGAATAAGCCTCCCAGTGACCCTGAAGTAAAATGCACACCATCTTGGGGCACATGGTTATGCATTTTTATTCCTTAGGGTATATTGCCTTTTAGTTTTAGTTTTAGTTTAGTTTAGTGATACAGCATGGAAACAGGCCCTTCTGTTCACCGTGCTGACCAGTCATCCCCTTACACTAGCACAATTCTATCTACGCAATGTTTTCCGAAGCCAATTAACCTACAAACCTGCACGTCTTTTGAGTGTAAGAGGAAACCGGAGCACCCGGAGTAGACCCACCCGGTCACGGGTAGAACGTACAAACTCCATACAGACACCATCCGTCGTCAGGATCGAACCCAGGTTTCTGGCACAGCAAGGCAGCAACTCTTCCGCTGTGCCATCGTTCTGCCACTAATAGTGCATCGAGGTTGCACCATATATTCGTACATTCAGCAAGAATGCTGTCAAGGAATCAGTTGCAGCAAAACTGTGGCATATATGTTACTTTATTTTAGACTTTAGAGATACAGTATGGAAACAAGCCCTTCGGGACACCGAGTCTGCACCGAATAGCGATCACCCCATACTCTGGCACTATCTTACACACACTCGAGACAATTTATAATTTTACCAAAGCCAATTAACCATCAAACCTGTACGTCTTTTGAGTGGAAGGAATCCGGAGCACCCGGGGAAAACCCTACAAAACTTTTATTTAAGATATGCATTTTGTAAATACGCCCATCTGATTATTATCCTGTTACTGTATTCACAGCTCTTGCCACCATTTAGTTTTAAGTGGAGATTTACTCTGTTCCTAATGGGCCAGGAGCAGTGGAAAATTGGAAGAATGCGGAGAAACATGGAGCATGTGTCCAAGATTCAAAACATATGGCAATTGACCAAAAAAATGCACATTTAACCAGATGCCTTTACTGACTGAGATCACGACACACTTACAAAGGATGATGACCATTCATTCCATGTGAAATTATCTCCACACTTGGACTACTTCTACATCTTGTTGAAGGAATCCGTCCATTCCTTCCACAGATGCTGCCTGGAGTTCCTCCAGCGTGCAGTGTTTTACATGGATCAGAAGTTCTATCGACTGCTTAGAAAATAGAATGTCCCGTTTGTAATGCCATCAGTGTATTTTGGCCAATGTATATCGAAACTGGTTCCAAATTATTAAACATATTATTTTACAAAGTATGATCTATCACAGGAAGTTGTTAAGCGTACAGAAGATGACTGACATATGTTAGACTGACAATATTCACTATGCTGAGCTATGAAAACATGAATAATTGGGGAACATTTTATGCTTGGATCAGGATTATACATTAAAATGTTATGCCTGCATCAGGAATTTTATATGATGAACAGCTCTGGTGAATCAGAATTCTGTACTTCAATCAGTTTTTGCCTGAAATCAGCTGTATGAACACGTAACTACACAGATTTTAATCTCTACTGCTTTAAGGTAAATATTAAAAATATTTAAAATAAAATACAAATATTTCTAGACAGGATTTGAACAAGATGCATGGGGAAGCTTTCTTAATTCAAGACAGGGCCACAGTAATGTTTCTTTCAAATTAAACCTGTAAAGAAGACTATTCAAGCCTAATGTACCGTACATTACCCACTGTTGATGAAACTATGTGGCTGTGTCTTAGATGTACCCCAGTCCCACTCACAGTAGGCATATTATTGTTGTACCTTTCATTCATTTGTTCTTTGTACCTTTTCTTCTCTCTAGACTCCCTCTCCCGACTCTCAGTCTGAAGAAAGGTCTTGACCCGAAACATCACCTATTCCTTTTCTCCAGAGATACTGCCTGAGTTACTCCAGCATTTAGTGTTTATCCTCAGTATAAACCAGCATCTGCAGTATCTTCCTACATTATATATTAGTATTGCCTCTGATTCCAGAAAGGAAATGGCAAGGAAGAAAAGTGGAATAAAACCCAAAAGCAAATATATGTTTGCCAAGGGAATCAGCAGATAGATTTTTGTCCTTAATCTGCAGTCTTTAATAAAGCATGAGAAAAATGCCAGGAATTTCATATGGTAGGAATTTGAATCTAAACTAGAATCTAAATAACTGGAAGACTGGAATTTCCTATGATTTAAATTTTATTTTAACGACAATAAGTAAAATAAATTACATGGTATGGTTGCCTCGTTAACTAGACTGGTAAAAATAAAATAGTTGCAGGATTCGCCAGTGTAGATGTTCAGAAATGAGAACATAGAACAGTACAGCACAAGAACAGGCTCTTCGGCCCACAATGTCTCTGCTGAACATGCTCCCACGACCAATTCTTACCTATCTGCACATAAATAATCCCTATTCCTCCATTCCCTACATATCCATGTGCCTATCCAAAAGTAATTTAAATAACATCATAGTATCTAATTTGATACATGTTTTCTCAAATGTCATGACAGGTCATAAACCTGAAATGGTGCCTCTCCTTCTCTCTCTGCTAATGAAACTGGACCCACTGTGTATTTCCAGCATTTTCTATTTCTATTTCAAGTCTTCAACTGCAATGCTAATTCAGCTGTGCAGAATGTGCAGTTTTGCACTGGAGCATGTTTTTTCGATTGGTATTGGTTTTGGTATTAGTTTCTTTCTGTCATGTATACCGAGTTACAGTGAAAAGCTTTATTTGCATGCTAGACAGTCATCATACGATACCATCAAGCCATACAAAGGTACAACAGGCTTCTTTCATAGAGAAAAATACTGAAGTGCAGACTATACAGTCTCATAACGTTACAGCTACAGGGAAAGCACAGAGAAATAAAGCCGCAGTGAGGAAGGTTGGAAGATCGGGACTACACTCTTAGCTTATGAGAGGATCATTCAGTAATCTGATAACAAACTGTTCCTGAATCTAGTGATGCCTCCTTTCCAGAAGTGGCGGCACTGCCTTGCAGCAGCAGCTCGCCTGCAGTCCGTTTGTCTTTTCTTATTTTGTCCCGTTTTTACAGTTTATTTCGGTTTATTTAGTTGTGTATGTGTGGGGGGGTGGGTGTAACATGATTTTTGACTCTTCCTTCGGGGGGGATGCGATCTTTCTTGCCGTATCCCCCGTCTCCGTGTCCGTCTGTGCTGAGGCCTATCGCGGAGCTGGCGGCCTCCAACTGGGACCGACCTCGAGGCTGCGGAGGCAGAGCCAGGACTTACCAACGCGAGGCTGGCCGACTTCGGGGCTGTGGTTGCGGGGCGACCCAACTTCCGACCCGACTTAGGAGCCTCGGAGGCTCGGCCGCGGGCCAGTGGATGACATCGTCGGGAGCTCACAGGTGGTGACCTGTTTTTCCGGAGCTCCCGCAACTACAGCTGCGGCCGCTGGACTGGAGGGCGGCAGCTTCGGCAGCTTCAACCGGCCCGAAGCGGAGCTCGGATTCAGCCGCGGGACTTGCACACCATCACCCGGCGGGGTCACAATATCGGAGGCTTGGATTGCCTCGGCGCAGAGGGAGAGCAAGGAGGGAAGAGACAATGACTTTGGGACTTTAAACTGTGTTGAGTGTTTGTTTTGTTATTATTCTATGTTATGACTGCAGGCTAAACCATTTTGTTGCACTGAAAAGTGCAATGACAATAAAATTGAATCCAATCCAATCCAATCAAGCTTTTGTATTTTCCACCCAACAGGAGAGGGGAGAATGGGGAATGTGGAGGGTGTAAATGGTCTTCGATTATGTTTGTTGCTTTCCCAAGACAGCGTGACATGTAGATAAAGCCGATGAGGGAAGGCTGGTTTATGTACTGGACGAGGCTACATCCACAAGTCTCCACAATTTCTTGGTGTTTTGGGCAGAGCCGTGGCCAAACTAAGCTTTGATTTCTACAGTACATTTGTAGAAGTTTACAAGTGTCGTTCGAGACCTGCTGAAGTTGAATTTAGTTTTGTTTAGATATACAGCATGAAAACAGGCCCTTCAGCCCACCGAGTCCGTGTCGCCCACCATCACCCATATACTAGCTTTATCCTACACACGAGGGACAATTTACAGAAGGCAATTAACCCACAAACCTGCACCCTTTGGAATGTGGGAGGAAGCCGGAGAACCTGGAGAAAACCCACAGTCACAGGGAGAACATACAAACTCGATGCAGACAGCGCCCATAGTCACGATCGAATCCGGGCCTCAGGTGCGGTAAGGCAGCAACTCTACTGCTGTGCCACGGTGTCAACCAAATTCTTTAGTCATCTGAGGAAGTAGAGGCGTTTGTGTGCTTTCATTGGTAAGCAACATCTTACTCTTTGAAAAGCAGCGGATAAGACAACATCTCTGGAGAACATACTGTAGATAGGTGATATTTCAGGTCAGACTGATGAATCAGATCAGTCTGAAAAAGGGTCTCAACTTAAAACGCCACCTATCCATGTTCTCCAGAGATCCTGTTTGACCTGCTGAGTTACTCCAGCACTTTGTCTCCTTTTGTGCAAACCAGTATCTGCAGTTCTTTGTTCCTACATCATTCCACTGTGTTAGCTTTAAGAGTACTTCATGACTGACACAGGCAGCAACTTTGGAGACAGCAAGAGTGTACCTTGTTAACCAACTCTGAAGTAGTTGCCTATAATTATGTAACCAATACCCTGGTGCCCTCTCAGCGGAAAGATGATAAGGGGGAGTGAATTGCAGAAATAGAGACCTAATGGGGACAGAGCAAGCCAGAGAGTTACACGATAACTAAAGCTACTGGGACTGATTATTAAACCGTCAGTAAAAGTGCAGAGTGTGTCTGCTAAACAGATATTAGATTACATATCATTATTTCATTTATTCTGAATGAAAATCAATCTTTGAGGCTCCAAGCTAAATTCAAGAATTATAAAAATAATGTTTATGTTACTAATTACCCGGGGAAAAAATATCTGTTGTGAAAATCACAGATGTAATATATTTATTGTTAGTACTGTGTGTCGGAGTGGAACAGACAAGGTTCCAAAGACATTACTGGGCACATGCTGTAAACTCCTGCAACTACTTCTGCTGCCCTTTATTTAGCAGCTATTTTTCTTCTTTTTTAATCAGCATGTGGTTGGAACCTGCACCGCGCTGCCGGCAGATGTGGTGAACATAGATTCCACTGTGGAATCGAGAGGGAACTGGAGAAAGATATAGGGAGGAAAAATATGCAAGAGAAAGGTGTAGGGGTGGGTGGAATTAGAGAATTGCATTGGTAATGAAACAAATACATTCATAATGGACCAGATAGTCTTCTTCTGTGCTGTAAACATTCTGTGTTTAACTGATTCATCCTATATTTGCCCTTTCCCCCGTTACATAATAGTCCAACCCCTGATCCAAAGAGCAGGTTGACAATCTTTAGCCAACCCTATTAGTATTTTACACAATAGCATTTTCTTGCTTAGTGTATGTACATTAAATGGACAATGCACCTTTTTGATTCAGTCAAAGATAGACACAAAATGCTGGAGTAAATCAGCAGGTATGACTGCATCTCTGGAGAAAATGGATAGCAGACATTTTGTGTCAGGACCCTTCTTCAGACTGAAGAAGATCTAACGAAGTGTCCCGACCCAAAATCTACCCTGGCACCTATCCAGTTTCTCCAGAGTGAGTTCTGAAGAAGGGTCTCAACCCGAAACATTGCCTATTTCTTCGCTCCATAGATGCTGCCTCACCCCCTGAGTTTCTCAAGCATTTTTGTCAACATTAGATTTTTCCAGCATCTGCAGTTCTTTCTTAAACAAAGTTACTCCAGTATTTTGTGTCTAATTTGGTATAAACCAGCATCTGCAGTTTCTTTATCCAAGTCAAGGGATATGGGGAGAAGGCAGGAACGGGGTACTGATTGTGGATGATCAGCCGTGATCACTTTGAATGGCGGTGCTGGCTCGAAGGGCTGAATGGCCTCCTCCTGCATCTATTGTCTATTACTTTCCATCTCAGTCGATATTTAAGCTACTACATGTATAGAGTTTGGGACATGAACCCTTGGCCTACTCTTGCACTCTTGACTTGAACTCATGGTGGTGATTCTGTGGAATTCATTGCCACAGAAGTCTGTGGAGACAAAGTCAATGGACATTTATTAGGCAAGATTGACTAATTCTCGATAAGTAAACGGTGTCAGGGGTTATGGGGCAATGGCAGGAGAATGGGGTTGAGAGGGAAAGATAGATCAGCCATGGCAGAGTAGAGTTGATGAGCCAAATGGCCTAATTCTGCTCCTAGTGAACATGAACTTCTCACGAACCACCAATTTCCCATGTAAATTACATTAGATGTCATTCATTTGGATTAATACTGCAAAAATACTACGGATTATGTGGTTAGTGGAGTAAAACTATTAATAAAGAACTTAGGGAAGACTCATGTAGTATGTTTCATGTTCTTGGGATGCTTCATGGTATTTCACATCCAACTAATTATTTTTAAAGTGTACTTGCTGTTATTTTACAGCCAATTTGTGCACATCATGGATTATATAAACAACAAATGAGATAAATGACAGCAGTATTGCTGCAAAGTTGAAACATTGAGTGTACGGCATCTGGTGCAAAGCTACGGTGAATTTTATCGCTATTTGAGACAAGAAAGCTGAAAATTAATTGTGTTACTGAGAGTATTCCCAATCTGTGAAGCTGATGAAATCCGATGCTATTTTTTTTTCAAACATTCTTAATGACATTTCATTTAGTTTACTGAGAAAGTGAGTATTTTTAAATGCTTTTTCCAAGATAGATATGAATACTTTGCCATTTGTTGGAAATATTTTGCCATGTGTTTCCATTGCAGAATCCCTCCACCACATGTGTGTTTTCAAGCACAACTATATAAAAATCCCACCTGCTGCTGCAACTGGGAGAGTTGGTGCCAAAGCCCATTCAGTCTGGAAAAGATAATACATGACAGGCCAATCGGAGATGGATATGGAGAGTTTAAAATGACACAAGCGTTTGTGTTGGTAATTATTTCCAGCCCATGCCTAAGGCAAAGTTCGGCTCCAACCATTGACAGTGGGATGGTCATTGCTGGGCATTCGACAATAAATCATTACGCTGTCCTAATCCCCATGGCAGAGCCTTTTCCATACCTGCTTTTATGCTTTGAGAAAAGATTTTCTTCTTTCAACTACTGGGCCTATTTTACTGAAGACAATCAAATACCGAGTGACTTGACGAGATATACTGAGAGTAGACAAAAATGCTGGAGAAACTCAGCGGATGAGGCAGCATCTATGGAGCGAAGGAAATAGGTGACGTTTTTGGTCGAGACCCTTCTTCAGGTGTTCCGAGACATCGCTGGTATAAAGGTGGTCTATCATCTCAGACCTGAACATAGAGCATTATCTCGCCAGCGCTAATTATATCTAGGATGCATTAGCAGGTTAATCCTTTTCTTAAAATCTTCTGAGCATACATTTCTGGAGTAGATGAGCATTTGCTGCTGAGATCGTGTGGATTTCTTATTATCTTTGGCTTCTTATAAATGATTGCATAATTATCTGTTATGATTGTTTATACTGTAGCTGTAACTAAAAGCTTAATGCAGCTACATTAAAAATATGCAGAATTGCATGTTTCAATTCTAGAAATCTCATTGATAAAATATGTACATTACTGTGGAAACACGTTAAGATTAATTTAACCAAAACGTTCACAGCTTGCAGTAAAAATCTTGGAACATTTTGAAAGGATTTTTGCTCTTGTATTTGCTCAGAGGTGTGAAAAGTGCCACAGTAGGTTGAGAAGTTGTTATACGCAGAACTTTAAGGCAAGAAACTCAATATCCCGCCAAATTTAACAGCAGGACATCCTTTGCAGGTTTTCAAAAGTAAAATGGTGTGGGTGCTGGAATAAAAAGAGTAAATGTTGTAGATACTAAGCACAAAACATTTGTGGCAGAAGAGCCATCACTAAACATCTCATCCTGCTGATACTTCATTGTAGTTTTCATGTTCTTTGAAGTAAATATCACCGGCAACTTGTCCTGGATCACCCATATTGAAGGAAGCACAATGAGGTACAGTACATAGTAGTTCAGGATCGCTCTCGAATTGTTGTTGGATGATTCAGTTGCCTGATAACAGCTGGGAACAAACTGTCCCTGAATCTTCTATAACTTTTGCCTGATGGGAGAGGGGAGAAGACAATAGACAAAAGACAATAGGTGCAGGAGTAGGCCATTCGGCCCTTCGAGCCAGCACCGCCATTCAATGTGATCATGGCTGATCATTCCCAAACAGTTCCTCCCTTTCCCCATATCCCCTGACTCCGCTATTTTTAAGAGCCCTATCTAGCTCTCTCTTGAAAGCATCCAGAAAACCTGCCTCCACCGCACTCTGAGACAGAGAATTCCACAGACTCACCACTCTCTGTGAGAAAAAGTGTTTCCTCGTCTCCGTTCTAAATGGCTTACTCCTTATTCTTAAACTGTGGCCCCTGGGTCTGGACTCCCCCAACATCGGGAATATGTTTCCTGCCTCTAGCATGTCCAAACCCTTAACAATCTTATATGTTTCAATGAGATACCCTCTCATCCTTCTAAACTCCAGTGTACAAGCACAGCTGCTCCATTCTTTCAGCATATGACAGTCCCGCCATCCTGGGAATTAACCTTGTAAACCTAGGATGCACTCCCTCAATAGCAAGAATGTCCTTCCTCAAATTAGGGGACTAAAACAGCACACAATATTCCAGGTGTGGTCTCACTAGGGCTCTGTACAACTGCAGAAGGACCTCTTTGCTCCTATATTCAATTCCTTTTGTTATAAAGGCCAACATGCCATTTGCTTTCTTCTCTGCCTGCTGTACCTGCATGCTTACTTTCATAGACTGATGTACAAGGACCCCCAGATTCCGTTGTACTTCCCCTTTTCCCAACATGATGCCATTTAGATAGAGGTGGTGGCCAGGGTGCGACTCGTCCTTGATTATGCTGATGTCATTGCCAAGGGAGCTTGAAGTGTAAATGAAGTCAATGGAAGGGAGATTGAATTATGTGATGGTCTTGGCTGTGTCCACAATTCTCTGCAATTGTTCCGTTGTTCTATTCATTGTTTCATCATCCTGTTTCAGGATGCATGACAATAAAACACTCTTGACTCTTGGCTAACTTCTCTCCACACTTCTAGCTAGACCAAAGGGATACATTTTGGGTTGGCTTCTCGTGACATGGAAATAAGTGGATGCAAGCAAAGATGCAAATAAGTGGGTGCCTCATATCTCACTTGGGCAGCTTACAATGCATCAGTATGATTTTGATTTCTCTAATTTCTAGTAACCCTGGCATTCTCTCTCTCTCTATCCTGTTAGTTTCACTATTCATATCCCTTCGTTATCACCTCCTCCACAGCCAACAGTGGACCATCTTTCCTAGTGTCGGCTCAGATTGGCTCTCCACCTTTTCACACCTCTAGTTTCCCTCTCCCTTGACTCTCAGTCTGAAGAAGGGTCTTGTGCCAAAATGTCACCTATTCCTTTTCTCCAGAGATGCTGCCTGACCCGCTAGGTTACTCCAGCACTTTGTGTCTATCTTCCAAACAAAGGAAGGAGGAGATGGGACAGTCACAAGGGTGGGCATGTGAGATTGCAAAGGCTGACCCAAGACAAAGGGCGCAGGGTTTGTAAAGCAGTAGTCTTCTTGGACCAGGACAAAATATGCCAATTGTTTCTGGCTTTCAAAGCAGGGCTGTAATTTTATTAATCCCATGGGAATGTGCCTGCTTGAATGTTGTAACTTGCTGTGCTTTCCAAATTTTTGGAAACTGGTTTCCAGACGAGCTAACAAGGAATCATGTTCCTAAATGCTGTTACTATTGAACCAGCCTCAAGGGATCAGTCTGGTTTCCTGCACGCACCCACTCTCCAAACCCGCTTCCCATTTCCATGAATGCTGGAAGTGGACAGGCTTTCTTGGTCAGGTTTGAGATTTCTTTTTGGTTAAAATTGCTCCTAAATTTTCAAATATAAGAATATGGCAAAAATACAAAAATCCTGAAAATTATCTTGCAATTTGCAAAGAGCATTTTGTACAATTTCCTCTTGCCAGAGGGGACATTGTGTAATTTATTCCCATATTAGATTTTCGAGTACAGAGTAAAATAATTGAATTGTTTGTAAATCACGGCTTGGTTTGGCAACAGCTCTGCCCTAAACAGCAAGAAAAATGAGAGGGCCATTTGTTTCTGGGACAACCAGAATGGAGGCGACTGCAGCAACTTGTCTTTGTGGCCAGATTCAACTGGGACTGTAAAATGGTGCCATAATGGCAGCTCTTGCATATAGATAATGGGCTGTTCTGTACATTCTGTACTAACCGGGGGATTGTGCTTATGTACAGGAATAGTCTTGCTGAGCTGCATGCAAAAAATGTATTTCAATGTACATTGATACATGTGACATTGAAGAAACCATTAAACCATTGAAGGAATTGCGGACAGTGGTGGATGTAGCCCAGTCTATCACAAAAACAAACCTCCCCTCCCCCTAATTGACTCCATTTACACTTCTCACTGCCTGGACAAAGCAGTCAATTTAATTAAAGACTAGTCACACCAAGTCATTTCCTCTTCTCCCTTTTCCCATTGGGTAGAAGTTACAAAAGCTTGAAATCACATACCATAAAATTCAGGAACGACATCTTCCACACTATTATCAGACTACTCAATGGTCGTCTCATAAGCTAAAAGTGTAGTCCAACCTACCACATTGCAGCCCTTGCACTTTTTATTTATCAGCACATTCTCTGCAACTGTAACATTATAACACTGCAATATTATACTCTGCACTGCATTTCTTTCTTTTTACACTACCTGTTGTACTTATATATGGCTTGATTATGTTCATGGTCATGGGGTGGTACAGTAGCGCAACGGTAGAGTGGCTGTCTTATAGCGCCAGAGACCCGGGTTCGATCCTGACTACGGGTGCTATCTGTGCGGAGTGTGTATGTTCTCCATGGGTTTTCTCCAGTTTCCTCCCACACTCCAAAGACGTACAGGTTTGTAGTTAATTGGCTTAAGTAAAACTGTAAATTGTCCCTAGTGTGCAGGATAGTGTTAGCGTACAGTGAAGGAATGCAGGAGTTACTTGAAATTAAAGAAATCAACATTCAAACTGCTGGGGTGTAAGCTGCCCAAGTGAAATATGAGGTGCTGTTCCTCTAAAACTACAGTCACACATTTGCTGACATTTATTGGCTCTTGGTTGAGCAAAGCCTCATAGTTAAAATGTTCCTGGTTTCCTCATCTCAGTGATTTCACCCCTTTTCTCTATAATCTCGTTAAACTTCTCTGATCTGTGACTTTTCCAATTATAAATTGATATGCATCGAAATGCAAGGTTACATTTATAATACACAAATTCATAGATTATGAAAAGGAAATGGTGTAATATAGTATGTGGTTGAATGCAGTGATTCCCAATGTATTGTATGCAGTGATACCAAACCTGGGGCCATCTGGCCCCAAAGGGGCCATGGTAAATTTCAGGGGGGCCACAGAAAAATTTGGGGCTTTAGAGGGCCACAGGTTCAATGAAAGGGGCCACAGAGCTACCACCCTGTTGCCTCCTAAATTTCAGTTCTAATAAATTTAAATCTATGTAGTTGAAATATTTTTGATGTTTGTGGAATAGAATAAAATAGAATATATGTGCAATTAATAGACACTGATATTTTAATGGAAGGTATTATAATATTTAAATACTTTTTTTCCGCTAATAATGTCAGGGGGGACCACAGAAAAATTAAAAGATCCCAAGGGGGCCATGAGTTAAAAAAAAAAGGTTTGGAACCACTGGTGTAAGGTACCAAAGTGAGTAATAACCTTAGCAGGAATTTTACATCGTGATTTAATCTTGCCCACAACTCTGTGTGGCATAGGTGTAAAAATTCTTTAGCTTCTTAACAGAAAAGCAGCATGAGTAATTATTGCCACAATTGTTTGTTTTAAATTAATTCCAAACAAGTTTAAAATATATTCTTTGTTATAAGACAACCTCTCCGTCATCACACTTGCTACTCGCCTCAGTGAGATAACTCGATCACTGTTGTTCATTCAACTGGTTACAATAATTTGTGTTTCAGATTCCAGGTCTGTTCCTTTCTCTTTGCTTCCAGTCCCTATTCAACCTGCATTCAAGCATCATGTTGACAATGCCTTAGTCTACTGTGCGGTGCCACCACAGGGAATCCAAATGCAGGCGTCACCGATCGTTGACCTGGCTATTGTTGTTTGTGATACTTACTGGTAAACTTCACAATCAATACAACATCAGCCAGGGAAGCTCTTGGGAGCAAAAACCTGAAACAGCGCACTTAATCTTAGAGCCAGATTGTGCTCCCTGCTCTGCTGCTAAACTGAGTAGTTGGCCTACTTGATGCTGCATTATCGCAGCAGAGGTCAGATGTGAGCTGGCTTGGCAAGCTCTGATGAATGGCTGTTTGCAAAGAGCCACCTCTTCCATCCAACAAGAGACAGTTAATAATGATAGACTATAACAACACACATGAAATTCCTTGTAGCTTGTTTGCAAGAGATCGTTTCATCTGGGACTGATAGAGTACCTTTGGTTAGAGAGTAATGCTCCAACAATTAAGTGGCATTTTGCTAAAATAGGCAGACGCTGCGGTGACACTTTTTGAAGCATAAAATACTGTAGTGACAGGAATAACAAATTAATTGGGCCTACAAAAGCAGCTTTATAAAGGTGAAGTAAACACACTTGACTGTGTAATTTTTTCATAAGCAGTTAAAACTTGATTGCTTCTAAAAATAAGCAGAAGACACAAAACAGTTTTAATGGATTTTGACACTCAGGCATTTTGTTGGCATTCCTGTGTTAAAGAATCATAGATTAGAGAGACTCATGGAAGCATATCATGAAATCATTTTATATATCTATATCCTTTACGTTACGTTAGCAACTATGAATTGCTAATATTGCATATTAAGATTTCTAATTTCAGGAAAAATTCTATAGTGAAGACTATCTAAAATAAATTTGTTTGGAGGTGTCAGAGAGATTTTTTATCAACCGTAGTTGTTTCTGTACAAGCTAAAAATCTCATTTGTATGAAGGTTATCATTCAGGGTGAAAATAATTATATTCTCTATCGACTGAATCATATAAATATACTACATAAAATAGGTGAATTTATTTGCCGATTGATCAGAAAACAGCAAAGGAATTAACTACCAGACTATTAAAGATGGAATTTGCAGTAAAATTGCAAGAGAACAAGCATTACTAACATCATTCTTTATCCAGCTACAGCCTTCTTGCAAAGCACCAGTAATAGCTTATGATAAATAATTTCAGGGACTAGGTGGTGCAGTGTGTGAACATTGTCCTTTGTCCTGTGAGAGCTGTGTTCCCAGCTGGAACAAGGATCTCCTCTCTCTGGCAGCTATTAAAACAGCTACTTAAAATGAATCTGCACATTCACAGTTCCCTCGTTGTAGCTGCAAGCGACCGGGAAAAAAACTGCTCCCAGACTTGAAAGTAATTGGCACAGATCTCGCAAATCCTTGCTTTCACAAAAGAAGAGGTGAAAAATGAAAATGCCATTGGTGCAGTTCTGATGAAGAGACCCTATCTAAAGCATTAACCTTCCTTCTTCCTTTTCAGATGCTGACTCATCGACTATGTATTTCAATTATTTTCAGCGTCAACCTCAGATTTCCAGCGCTTTCATTTTCTTCCTTTGCTCTTAGAGTTTGGTTTAGAGTTTAGCGTGGAAACAGGCCCTTTGGCCCAACGAGTCCACGCCGACCAGCGATCTCCGTACTAACACTATCCTATACACTAGGGAAAATTTTTACCAAAGCCTATTAACCTATGACCCTGCACGTCCTTGGAGTGTGGGAGGAAACCAGAGCACGTGGGGAAATACAAACTCTGTACAGACAGCACCCCTGGTCAGGATCGAACCTGGGCCACTGGTGCTGTAAGGCAGCAACTCTACTGCTGCAACACTGTACCACCCCAAACGTATTAAACTTATGGAATATCACCTTATGACTGGTACACTCTTTAACTGGAGTTCCCCCCATCTGTGTCAGTAAAAATATATTACCACACCTCACTCTCTACGCATTCTGTTGAATCACCTTCACTATTAGCAATGATGTGCCCATTAGGATATCTAAGTCGATTCCTTGTCAAACTAAGCAACCACAAAAAAGGTCCACACCAAGATGGTGCCGGAGTCTACACCAAGATGGCGCCGGAGTCCACACCAAGATGGTGCCGGAGTCTACACCAAGATGGCACCGTAGCCAGGCGACCCATTGCATGCTGGTCCCAGAAATGGATCTGCATTCATTCATTATAATCGCACCACTCTTTTAAATTTTTATTTCAACAGCTGCTTTTCTTACTCTAACGATGCTACTATATTAAATCGGATTTTACTGGGCTTTATCTTGCACTACACGTTATTCTCTTTATCCTGCATCTGTACGTGGCAAAGGGCGGCACGGTGATGCAGCAGCAGAGTTGCCGCCTTACAGCGCCAGAGACCCAAGTTCAATCCAGACTGCAGGTGCTGTTTGTATGGAATTTGTACATTCTCCGTGTGATCGTGTGGGTTTTCCGTGTGATTGTGTGGTTTTTTCCATGTGCTCCGGTTTCCTCCCACACTGCAAAGACGTATAGGTTTGTAGGTTAATTGGCTTCGGTGAAGATTGTAAATCCTCCCTCATATGTTGGATAGTGCTAGTGTACAGTGATCATTGGTCGGCGCAGGCTTGGTGGGCCAAAGGGCCTGTTTCTGCCCTGTATCTCTAAACTAAACTAAACCAAACTATTTTGTGGATGGTTTCATTGTAATCATTTATTGTCTTTCCGATGACTAGATAGCATGCAACAAAAAAGCTTTTCACTGTACCTCGGTACACGTGACAAAAATGATAAACTGAACTGGACTAAACTAAAGTTACTAAACATTTTGACTGAACAATGCCTCCCTAGAACAATTGAAGAGCCCAATATCTGCTTTAGAACAATGGTTATTCATGTTGAAATAGAAGATTTGTGTGCCTGATTAGAATGAAGCCTGACTGTGGTTTGCAGATGTCAATTTACCGAGTAACAACAGCCTTGAGCATATGACTAATTTGCATTAAACCAGTCATGTGAAAATGCTTAGCATTTTCTGGACATTCCAGATAACTCAAAGTTAAAGTGAACAGGAGGCTTTATGCATCCCTAGATTGTTGGTGTCCATGGCAGCAGGCAGCAGGCAGGCAACCCAAACCCTTTCAGGAGTTCGACTTGTTAACATCTTGTTGGTGAATAGCAGGTGCAATGTCTGCTGCCTGGCCTTAGCCATTAGGCTGGGCGATATTGAGTGGGGATCAGCTACTCCTTTGTAAAGAAGTAGAACATTATAACAGTCTGTGATTGTGTACATCCAATATCAGACACAAAAAGCTGGAGTAACTCAGGGGGACTGGAAGCATCTCTGGAGAGAAGGAACGGGTGATGTTTCGGGTAAAGGCCCTTCTTCAGAATAGTCAGGGAAAGGGGAACAGCATCTGCAGTTCCTTTCTACACATTGTGTACATCCCGATGGGTAACTCGGAACTAATCTAATTAATTAGCTGTAATAGTTACTAATTAATAGTTACTAATTATTAGTTACTAAAGTTAATAACTACTGGTTCCGCCACGGATTGATGAACACAAAGGGAGGTGAGTGTATGGAACGAGATGCTGAAGGGGGTAGTTGAGGTAGGCACTATCACAAAGTTTAGAAACATTTAGACAGCTACATGGACAGGAATGTTTTAGAGGAATGTGGGCCAAATGCAGGCAGGTGGGACTAGTGTATATGGGGCATGTTGATTGTCGTTGGTAATTTGGGACAAAGTGCCTGTTTCTACGGTGTATAACTCGATGACTCGATAACTAATTTTTTTTGTCATGAAATTAAGAGATGCTGCTAATTTCTGGAACTCATCCCATTTAAGAGGAGAGGCTAAAGTCAGCTAAGGAGTTGCCATTGCGGAAGTTTGAAAGGTGGAATTGGTGGTATATTTTTTTCACTATTGGCTTGTAGGCAGATTTAGAATTGCATTAGTAAAGATGTGGAACCAGAGCTTTCAATGCCACCATGCAACTCGGGATGTGCATGCCCTGAAATGGGGCAATATGTGAGGTAAAACATAGAACAGTACAGCACAGGAAAAGACCATTCGGCCCACAATTGTCTGTGCTGAGCTCAATGCCAAGAGCTTCTCTTATCTGCCTGCACCTAATCTATATCCTTCCATCCTGCATGGGGAAACAGGAAGTAGATCTTAATAGTGGGAAACAGACCGTAAACAAGAGCAGTACTGAAAATGACCCAGGGGGAAACATTCCATAATTGCGGCGTTATAGTCAGAAAATCTCATTGTAGAAAAAAACCCCAGAAAATATAATGTAATAAAAATGAACTGCCGATGGTGTCCAACACAACACGCTGGAGTAACTCAGCAGGGCAGGCAGCATCCCTGGAGAAAATGGATAGGTGATGTTTCAAGTCGGGAGCCTCCTCCAGACTGAAGGGGAGTTAAAATGGTTAGCAACCAGATCCAGTAGGCCTTGGTTGTCCCAGTAGATCAGTGAAACAGTGGCCCAGTCTACACTTGGTCTACAGGAACCCACATTGGGAACACTGGATGCAGTATAACATTTTAATGAGGTTGGATTTTCTATAATTTGAGTAACCAACCTCAAATAGATCAAGCTAAACTTTCCTAACTTCAAAGTGACTTGGTAGAGGTTAGAAGAATGAGGCACACATCACTGCAGTTCACTAATCTCATTGAAACATGAATGATTCTTACGGGGCTTGACAGGATGCATCCAGGGCTGATGGTTCCCCTGGATGGGGTGTCTGAGATCAAGAACTATCGTCTCATACTGAGGTGTCAGATATTCAGGACTGAGAAGAGATTTCTTTAACTAGCGGGTGCAGAATCAGATTCCCGGGATACAGCACGGAGCTGAACGAACAAAGCCGCAACGGGCCGTTGCAGAGGATGAGCCGGGAGTCAGCCGAGGCCACGCACAGCTGCAGGCCTGGATCCCGCATCGAGCAGGTGGACCAGACTTTGGACTTTTTGTATATGGCGCCAAAACATGGCAACATGCATGTGTGATCTATGCAGAAATAATTTCACTGTGCAGTGTATACATGACAAAAAAGAACCATTGAACCATTGAGTTCAAAGTGTGGAATTCTTTACCCAGAAGGGCTGTGGTGGCTCAGTCACTGAATGCATTCAAGACAGACAACGTTAAAGGAATCAAAGAACATGGTTCAGTATAGGAAAAATGTGCGAATCATGCATGATCTTATTGACTGCAAAAACAGGAACAAGGGGATGAATGGCTCCTACTTCCTCCTAGAGTCATACAGCATGGAAACAGGCTCTTCAGCCCAACTTGCCCATGCTGACCAAGATGCCCCATCGACACTAGTCCCACCTGCCCACGTTTGACCCAAATCCCTCTAAACCTTTCCTATCCATGTACCTGCCAAATGCCTTTTAAATGTTGCTATAGTACCTGCCTCTACTTCCTCCTCTGCCAGCCCATTCCTTATAACCATCACCCTCTGTGTGAAAAAGTTGCCTCTGAGGTTTGTATTGAATCTTTCCCCTCTCACCTTAAAACTATGTCCTCTATGTAGATCAAACATGTAGATCAAATAGTATTGCTGATTTGATCCGTGCCTGGTATTGCTGCTGATAACCTAATCCAATCCCTCTTCTGACACCATGTGCAAAGTACTTATGATACAGTCATTATATATCATAACAAGTACTTTAATTTGCACTTAGGGGATCAACCATACAGGTTGCGATTCTATGTCATCGATTGCAATGTTATTCTACTTTTAGGTTATGATGCCTGCAAAGATATGGGACTGGTTACGTTCAGCAAGGTTGTGCATCAACTAAACTAGTTCTGGATTCTACACAGAGTATTGTCATGGATTACCACAATCTTTTCACTGAAGAACTTAGTAAGTTACAAATAACTTACTCTATGTCTTTTGACCAAGAGGTGCATCCTGTGGTTCGTCCTGCTCAGCGTATACCTATTGCCATGAGAGACCGGATCAAAGCGCAACTGGACAGGATGGTGGCATTGGGAGTTATCAAACCTGTGTCAGAATCCATGGACTGGATGTCCTCGATGGTGGCTGCTACAAAGAATAATAAACAGGAGATTCGTATATGCATTAATCCGAAGGACTTGAACACCGCACTCAAAAGGCCCCATCACCCCATGCGCACCGTGCAAGAGGTAGTTGCCAACATAGGTAAGCCCACGGTATTCTCTGTATTAGACACCAAGAGCTCCTTCTGGCAGATTCCCCTGGATGATGCATCATCTGTGCGTACCACCTTCAGCACTGCTTTTGGCCGCTACAGATTTTTGTGCATGCCGTTTGGCATCAGTTCAGCCAGTGAGGTGTTTCAGCACTCCATGGAGCAACTGTTTGATGGATACCCTTGTGCTATCATCGTGGACGATATCATTGTTAGTGGCAAAGACATGGAACAACATGATGCCAACTTGACGAAGGTACTCGAGAACTTAAAACTGAAACCCCAAAAATGTCGGTTCTGTGTTAACCAGGTGACTATTGACATTTTTGACTGGCGTGCCAACCAATACTTGGTACTGGTTGACCTTAAGAGCCTGCCCCACTGACATGACTTTTCAGCGACTGTCTTCGACCTTCAAGCTCGAGGACACACGCCTGAAAAACCTAGAGCTGGATCAACTGTCAGTGATGAAACCGCGAGCCGGATCGACCATCTGCACACATACACACACACATCGCAAAGGCGGAGGCCAGGGAAAGCGGGGGAACGCTTCACACCCACAATGAACAGGAAGGTAAAAGAGGACTGGCACAGTTCGGTAAGTCCTTTAGAGAGCGCGGAGAGGGGGAGGGGTGGGGGGGGGGAGAAGGGGAGAGAGGGGGAGAGAAGGGGGGAGAGAAGGGGGAGAAGGGGGGGAGACACTTTTAAGAAGCCAGACAACGTTTAATAAAGTTTAGCCGGCATTTAACATTACCGGTCGGTTTACTTACCTGTTTTTTTCTCAACGAGCTTTACCTTTGACTACCTTCAATTAACTTCGATTAACTTCCACTGCCTACAAATAGCATTATGACCTACTAGAACCTACCTCGACTAAACCCACGAGTAAAAAAATATAGATTTTTTCCATGACGACCTTCTTTTATTCGCGAGCATTTTTCAGCATGCTGAAAAATATGCCGCGACCTAGCTGAGGCCTTGAGTAGGCAGCTACTCTCGAACATGAAGGAGAGTTACAAAGACCTCCTAGGACCTCGTATCGATCATGCTGCGAGTATGAGTCGAGGGCAAACTCGTCTGAACTTGCGAATTAGGTGGCGGAAGTGGGACAGCCCCTTTACTCCAGGTGGTTTGAGATCGATCTGCTCCCCACAGATTCAGCTGCGGCGGAGGTCAAGAAACTTGTGAGGCATTATACCATAATATAAGTAAGGGGCGACTGTGGCTGAAAAGGGAAGTCAGGGACATATAAAAATAAAAGAGTAGAGGTAAAAATAAAAGTACAACATAGCAACGATGAGCAGGAAGCCAGAGGATTCGGTAATGTTTAAAGAGCAACAGAAGATAACTAAAAAGGCAATTTGGGGAGAAATGATGAGGTGCGAAGGCAAGCTAGCCAAGAATATAAAGGAGGATAGTAAAAGCTTCTTTAGGTATGTGAAGGGGAAAATATTAGTTAAGACAAAGTTGGACCCTTGAAGACTGAAAAGGGTGAATTTATTATGGGAAACAAGGAAATGGCAGATGAGTTGAACAGGTACTTTGGATTCATCCTCACTGAGGACACAAACAATCTTCCTGATATACTAGCCAGAGGATCTGGGGTGACGGAGGAACTGAAGGAAATCCACATTAGACAGGAAATGGTGTTGGGTAGACTGATGGGACTGAAGGCTGATAAATCCCCAGGGCCTGATGATCTGCATCCCAGGGTACTTAAGAAAGTGGCTCTAGAAATCGTGGACGCATTGATGATCATTTTCCAATGTTCTATAGATTCAGGATCAGTTCCTGTGGATTGGAGGGAAGCTAATGTTATCCAACTTTTTAAGAAAGGCAGGAGAGAGAAAACGGAATTATAGACCAGTTAGCCTGACATCGGTGATGGGGAAGATGCTGGAGTCAATTATAAAAGATGAAATAGCACATTTGGATAGCAGTAACAGGATCGGTCTGAGTCAGCATGGATTTAGGAAGGGGAAATCATGCTTGAATAATCTTCTGGAATTTTTTGAAGATGTAACTAGGAAAATGGACAAGGGAGAGCCAGTGGATGTGGTGAACCTGGACTTTCAGAAAGCATTTGATAAGGCCCCACATATAACCATATAACAATTACAGCACAGAAACAGGCCATCTCGACCCTTCTAGTCCGTGCCGAACACGTATTCTCCCCTAGTCCCATACACCTGCGTTCAGACCATAACCCTCCATACCTTTCCCGTCCATATAACTATCCAATTTATTTTTAAATGATAAAAACGAACCTGCCTCCACCACCTTCACTGGAAGCTCATTCCACACAGCCACCACTCTCCGAGTAAAGAAGTTCCCCCTCATGTTACCCCTAAACTTCTGTCCCTTAATTCTCAAGTCATGTCCCCATGTTTGAATCTTCCCTACTCTCAGTGGGAAAAGCTTATCCACGTCAACATATGAGATTAGTGGGCAAAATTAGGGCACGGTATTGGGGGTAGGGTACTGACATGGATAGAAAATTGGTTGGCAGACAGGAAACAACGAGTTGTGATTAACGGATCCCTTTCAGAATGGCAGGCAGTAAGTAAGTAAGTAAGTAAGTAATTTTTATTTATATAGCTCTTTTAAATCAAATCACGTTGAAGCCAAAGTGCTTTACAGAGAAGAAATTAGATTTCCATACATCCATATAAAATAAAAAAGAAAAAAGACACAGTACACTATAGGATTCAACATGAAACATCCCCCCACAGCAGAATCCACTATGAGGGAAGACACCAAAAAGTCCAGTTCTCTTCCTCCTCAAAGTCCACCCGTGGTCGGGGCCTATTTGTGGCCTCCTCAGCCAGTCCAATGTTTTCAGGCCCTCTTGCCAGGAAGATGGAACATCGGCGTCGGGTGAACACTCCTCAGCGGCTTGGAACGTCTGAAGCGGCCGCTTCCTCCCCGGAGACTGCGGCACCCAAAGTCCTCAGGCCGCGCCGGTTGGAGCTCCGACTCTGGCGATCTCGAATCCCAGGCTCCGCGGTGTTTTAAATCCAGCACCGCCCGTGGCTGGATGCTCCGCAGCCACAGCTCCGCGATGTTGGAGTCGCCGGTCACAGCACTCCGGAGCTTACCGCATGGCGACCCGGTAAGGCATCGCCTGCTCCGTGTTGGTGTCCCAGCGTTGTGCCGCCGCCGAAGCTGTAGTCCCGGCAGGAAACGCCGCTCCAGTTCGATGGTAGGCCGCACGGAGAGGACGAAGATGCGATTCGGAGGAAAACCGCATCTCTGACCAGATAGGACTGGGATTAATACAGTTTCCCCCTTCCCCCTCCCACCCCCACATAAAAGATTAGACCTCCAAAATAAAAGTTTTAGACACTAAAAAGGGTGAAAAGACGGACTGCAGGCAGGCTGCCATACACAAATGGCGCCCACTCCTGCACATCCGCCATTTTGTCTAGTAGGCAGTGACTAGTGGGCTACCGCAAGGCTCGGTGCTGGTACTGCAGCTATTTACAATATATATTAATGATTTAGATGAAGGGATTACAAGTAACATTAGCAAATTTGCAGATGACACAAAGCTGGATGGCAGTGTGAACTGTGAGGAAGATGCTATGAGAATGCAGGGTGACTTGGGCAGGTTGGGTGAGTGGGCAGATGCATGGCAGATGCAGTTTAATGTGGTTAAATGTGAGGTTATCCATTTTGTAGCAAAAACAGGAAGGAAGATTATTACCTAAATGGTGTCAAGTTGGGATAAGAGGAAGAACAACGGGATCGGGGTTTCCTTGTTCATCAGTCACTTAAAGTAAGCATGCAGGTACTGCAGGCAGTGAAGAAAGCGAATGGCATGTTGGCCTTCATAACAAGAGGAGTTGAGTATGGGAGCAAAGAGGTCCTTCTGCAGTCGTACAGATCCCTAGTGAGACCAGACTTGGAGTATTGTGTGCAGTTTTGGTCTCCGAATTTGAGGAAGGACGTTCGTGCTATTGAGGGAGTAGGTTCACAAGGTTAATTCCCAGGATGGCGGGATTGTCATGTGCTGAGAGAATGGAGCGGCTGGGCTTGTATACTGTGGAATTTAGAAGGATGAGAGGATATCCTATGTAAGATTATTAAGGGGTTGGACACGTTAGAGGCAGGAAACATGTTCCCGGTGTTGGGGGAGTCCAGAGTTAAGAATAAGGGGTAAGCCATTTAGAACGGAGATGAGGAAACACTTTTTCACACAGAGAGTTGTGAGTCGGTGGAATTCTCTGCCTCAGTGGAGGCCGGTTCAAATTTTAAGAGAGATCTACATAGGCCTCTTGAAGATAGCGGAGTCAGGGGATATGGAGAGAAGGCAGAAATGGGGTACTGATTGTGGATGATCAGCCATGATCACATTGAATGGCGGTGCTGGCTCGAAGGGCCAATATTGTATATTGTCTATTAGCTATTGTAAGGTGTGAAAAGGGGGCGATGATCAAGGAAATGTAGAATGGTTCATTGTTAGCTGAGGGGAATACGACAACGAGGCATACAATCAGTAAAATGTAATGAACTAGAATGGGAAAGGAATGGAGAGAGAGGGAAAGCAAGGGTTACATGAAGTTAGAGAAATCAATATTCATACCGTTGGGATATAAGCTGCCCAAGTGAAATATGAGGTGCTGTTCCTCCAATTTGCATTGGGCCTCACTCTGACAGTGGAGGAGGCCCAGGACTGAAAGTTCAATATGAGAATGGGATAGGGAGTTAAAGTGTTTAGCAACCGGGAGATCACATAGTGGGTGGACCGAGTGAAGGTGTTAATCCTGCCTTGGAAATAGATCAGAATCCGTGAAATCTCCCAACTGGTGGTGTGGAAGATACTTCACCACACAAACTGCATTGATTATGGAGAATAACTCATCAACTTCATTTCAAATGTAGTTAGGGTCGGGCAACAGATGCTGGCCTTAGCAGCAAGACCCATGATGTATGATTGATAAAGAAGTTATTATACCTTTCATGTTTTTCCCTCGGGTATATTAAGCCCAGTTACAAATTTTAGATGGCTCGTGAGTTTCTTAAATTGTCATATCCCTTTTACTAAAGTGCCAGATGTCATTGTCTGTTCAGCTTTCGGAGGGAGTTGGTTGTAATGCAGTACTTCATTTGGCAGCTGCCAAAATCTTTTCATTCATGCAGGATGCAGGAAAGGGAGGAGTTTAATCTTCAATATCTTTTGATCTGTGAGCCTTTGAAATGACAGCGACAAACTGATGTACTTGCAACAGGCTTTAAGCCATACAGTATAAGGCAATTAAAGTTTTGGATGTTTTGGATTGGCCTAATGACTTTGTTGAATGGCGCCTCACCACCACAACTAGCTTTTTTTTCAGCCCAAATTTATCTGGGCTGAATCCATATATACCAAATTGTTAACAGGCAACTGAATCATCCTATCACCGTCTAGAGAGCAGTCCTACCACTTACCTCGTTTGAGACCCTCGTACTCTTTATAATTGGACTTTACGTTGCACTAAACGTTACTCCATTTATCCTGTATCTGCAAACTATGGGCGGTTTGATTGTAATCATGTATAATCTTTCCGCTGACTAGATAGCGTGCAACAAAAAAGCTTTTCATTGTCCCTCAGTACATGTGATGATAAACTAACCTGAACTAAACTAAACTAAATCACTAAACTAAATTGTTGAGTGAATCAAACATACTGACTGATCTGGTGCAACAGTATTTATTGAGTAACGTATACACCACGCTACAGCATGTTACTTCTACTGTGCAGCAGCACTGACTGGCAGCACATGTCGGGTTACAATAATACGAATGGTGTGGTAGTAGGTGGAGCTTATAATAATAAAGCACTTAGTAGGTAAAGTAACCAATCTACATAAACTAAACTAAACTATTTGTATTGCAGTAGTGGGAGCAGAGGCATGAGTATGTTTGACACATGAACCTTGACAGACATTTGTTCAGTTCTCACCATTCATTAATTTTATATCTGCAGATCAGAACACTTGCCTGGTTGGATCCTGGACTCATCTCAAGTTATAGTGAACAATTATGTCCAAGTCCAGGCACTCCATTCACGTAAGGGCAACGGTCCATGAACCCTTACGCGTCAGACTTTACGTAAATCGGAATTGCCATCACGTTTGAATTCCTCCTGCAACTGTACATTTGCGGGTCATTCTCGTGGCTTCCCTTAGTGGCTATTTGTATACACTTTGGTGTATACAAATAGCCTCTTGGTGGCTATTTGTATACACTTTGTACTCAATCTGGGATTGTATTTATGTGTGGTGATAATTTGCTGAACTGCGTGCAAAAAATATTTTTTCTGTACCTTGGTACAAGAGATAGATAATAAAGAACCATTGAAGTTCACTGTGAAGGAAGGAACTGCAGATGCTGGTTTAAGCCAAATATAGACACAAAAAGCTGAAGTAACACAACAGGCCAGACAGCATCTCCGGAGAAAAGGAATAGGTGACATTTCAGGTCGAGCCCCTTCTTCAGACTGGAGTCTCGCCCCAAAACGTCACCTCTCCAGATGCTGTCTGACCCGCTGAGTTACTCCAGCTTTTTGTGTCTATCTACCATTGAAGTACACGGTTGCCTGAGGAACAACAGTGAATACAACTCAAAGCATATCCTTATATATACGATACACTGAGCAACCTGGGGATCATGACAGAAGCTTCCTCGTGGCGATCCCTGACAACGACGACATGATGCACATTGTGCGACCAATTCTGTCAACATGTTGGACGACGACGGAAGCCAACAGCAAGCTATGCGTCGTCTGGCACGAGCGAACGATCTGAGCAACCTGAGGGATGGAAAGGCAGCTTATAACTAGGATTTGTTCGCTTGCATCCAGTTCTGATGCATCTTCAGGTAATGTTTCTTGTTATGTTGCAGCCATTCCAAATCACTGATTATTTCCATTTCAGTTTCAGCAATTTAATTTTGCAGTTTCAATTAACTCTAACTGATCAGTGTAATGGGGAGACAAGTTTAAAGGACAGGATGTAACAAATTTATCGGTGTCCAAAGGATTCCAAGAGACATTTTATTCTTCAGTGAATTACATTTCTTTTATCATTCTGCTGAACTTGCCACATGTCCAGTTTAACGCTTTTTCTTATTGATATGAGAACGTGCACAGTTCCACGCTTGCTGAAGAGGCATTATAAAAATGCAGCTCTACCCCAAGACAGAAGTGAATGAAGGTCCTTCGGTCATCTAATATATGCTACGCCAGCTACAATTCACTAAGCCAGGCTCTGCATTACACAGTCTGTCACATTAGTACTGCAATAAAACTCCAATGTAAAATTTCAATTCAAATTTGTCAGGCACCCATAAAATTCCTTATATGCAATAACCCTTCCCTGTGCTGGGTTGGCAGGTACTGCAATGAATTATAAATATGCATCAAATTCTATAGGAAAAATCATAAGGAACATTATTAACAATCATGCTTCTTTGTTCCCAAACTTGGTGGCTTAAGGAGGCGTCCGTCCCAACATGTGTACTCCCAATGGTGCTTTATTCAATGGTGCTTCATTTGTCACATGTGCAACTACACAGTGAAATTTGCATATTTACACATGCGGGTGCAGCCATGTTTTGGTGACATTTCCAAAGTCCGGTCTGCGCATGTGCTCGGTCTACTGGAGTGGATCCTGATCCAGGTAAACCCCAGGCTGCTGCAGGGACTCCACTGCCTTCGATCGGATTGGCATGGCCTGCCTACCTTGAATGCGTTGGAGACATTACCCCGGTTCACCCTCCCTACTGGCCCACTCCTCGCGTCCGACGTCTCCAACAGCTCCCTCCTGGTAGGGCCGTCCGACGATGCTTCGGGTGCGTTCTCTGTTGTTTAAAAGTGATGCTGAAATTCAGACCTGTTCCCCAGCTCTATCCTGCAGCTCACTTCCTCCAAACCTTTACTCTGCTTTTCCAGCTGAATGAGGACAGATAACTATGAGATACTTTGAGAGAAAGTAAATAGAGAATAGAATAGAATAGAATAGAATAGAATAGAATAGAATGCATTTATTGTCATTCAAACCTAGGTTTGAACAAAATATCATTTCTACAGTTTTTTACATTACAAAACAATCCAAGACCCACACTTAACACAGTTTACATAAACATCCATCACAGTGAGTCTCCAACATCTCCTCACTGTGATGGAAGGCAAAGTCTTTATCTCTTCCCTTTGTTCCTTCTCCCGTGGTCCAGCAGTCCAACTGCAGTGTCGAGGCGAACTGGGGCTCCGATGTTAAAGCCCCCGGCGGGCGATGGTAAGTCCTGAGGCCGTTTAAGCCACGCCGGGCAATGTTAGGCCCCGGCTCCATGTCCTTAAACCCGCGATTCCAGCGGGAGAAGTCGCCGTTGCGGAGCTTGGAAAAGCGGTCTCCCACCAGGGACTTGGAGCTCCCGATGTTCCCGTCCACCGGGACTGCGGCCGGTGCCTCCGAACTCCAAAGTCGGGTCGCAGCCGCACGCCACCACAGCTCTTCCCGCTCCGAAGTTGGCCAGCTCCGCGATGTCCATTCCGCAGGCTCTGCAACCGGAGCCCTCAGGTTAGTCCCGGCCGGAGGTCGCCGCCGGCTCCACGATGTTAGGCCCAACGACATCCGAGACCCGACAGGGAATAGTCGGGTCCCCGCACAGGGAAGAGATTTAAAACGATTTCCCCCACAGCCCCCCCACCACCCCCCACATATACACAGCTAAAAAAAATAATAAAAACTAACTCAAGACATACATTTAACAAGACAAAAAATAAAAAAAGACAGACGACTGTAGTCGAGCCGCTGCCGTTAGGCGCCGCCACTCCCACATAAAGAGGAATGATGTACACCAACAAAATAAAAAAAATTATAAAAACAAAATTACAACAAATCAATTACTTTGCCAATAAAACAGCTTTTCTTCCACTGTAATTGATTGCAGAACACATAAAGCTTCAGTGATGAGATTAGCTATGAACAGTGTTTAAAGCAGTGTTACTGGAGAGGTGGCAGAGGATTACAGTAACCCATAGATGATACATATGTTGTTCTTTTCCAGATCAAAGGTCTAAAGAATCATGTCAAAATAAGATACATTGTGAGATCTCTTGCTAATTTTTGCTGCTTCAGTACTCTTTGTAAATGAGAGCTGAAAATTGTCCCAAAACATCATTTCTTTCAACAATGTCTGTCGTGACAGCTGCATGATGTGTACTCAGTGCAGCAGATTGGAAGCTGAGAGTTTCATCAATAAATATCAGCCTGACCCCCTACATGTCCTCATGTCAACACTCAGAGTAGTCACACTCCATCATTTCTTTCACTTACTCCGCACCATGCAGAAAATATGGTAAGCTCATTATTTCAATACAGTTTTGGAATATCTTAACAAATATCGTCAAATGTTATTCAGCACCTATAAAGGGCAGTGAAGATAAATTCACCATTACTGCCATCAACCATTTTACTGTGTAACAAAGTCCTAATAAATCAGTCTGATTTGCAAAGTCAAAACAGTTCATGTGGAACAGATGTGATCTTTTAAATGTATTTCCGTGCTTTATCTTATTTATTGTAAGGTTACAATTATATCAGGATAATTGTGTCTTTAATTTGTTTCGCAAATGATCAGTCATCAATTAAACAGATAACCACAGGTTCTGGCGATTGAAGTATTCCTGACCTGTATTTCATGCACAGTACAACTGCTCCACAAATATTTTTCCTTTATTAAATATGATTTTAGCTATTGATGAAAATATCAAGGTTGCGACTGTTTGTTGATCCTCAACCAGAAGATTTTTTTCAAAATGATCCATCTGCAATGTCTACATCAGAGCAACATGAACGTGCAAACTTAAGCTACATTCTCCATCCTGAGGTCCCAGTGGGATAACCCACTGATAGATAACTAAGTGGAATTGATACGACAAATTTCATTCATGTGTCAGGGAGAATCATTTTTATGCTTTCATTTTCTTGAAAATCAAGATTAAAAAGTAATAACATAAACCGGATTAAAAAAGGTCTGAGGAAGGGTCCCAAACGTCACCTGTCCATTTTCTCCACAGATGCTGCCTGGCCCGTTGAGTTACTCCAGCATCTTTTATGTCTATCGTTGGTATAAACCAGCATCTGCAGTTCATATTTATTGTAAAAAAATATTCCTTTTATTAAAGATTATTAAAACTATATTGCAAAAAGAAGATATACTGTCTACCACTATCCTGCAGCAAATATAATTTGGGTGCAGTAAGACATTGTTTTCTGAACACACTAACAACTGAAACCGGGGAAATTTCTCACTCAGGTTGAAAGAATGATGCAGCATTAATATATATCTCCTGTATACTTGCCATTGTTATTTCAGCACAAGGGGATGAAATTAGAATTGACAACAACACAAAACAAGTGACGGCAATTAGTCAGCCTATTTTACAAACTGACCAGTTCTCATTCCAAGTGGAAGTCACTGGAAAAGAAAATAAGGTAAGATGCAAAATGACCTGTCCATTACCTATTGTTCATTGACTAATGCACCCTATCATCCTTCAAATGAACAAATACCCTTACAGTCTTTTTTTAACTTTGTTAAATGGGTGAGAAGACAGAATATTACCAGAATGCAACCTGGATTAGAGGGTTTCAGCTACAAGGAGAGGTTGGATAAACATGGATTGTTTTCACTGGAATGTCAGAGTGTGAGAGGAGACTTGATAGGATATAAAATTATAAGAGGCATAGTTAAGGCCCTGTCCCACTTACGTGTCCTTGACATGCAAATTACACGACCTCGTGGTCGCGTTGTGCCGCGATGGTTACGCGAAGGTCGGGCGCGATTACATGAGTACGCACAGCCGCCTGGAGCGCGTGACGTTATTTGAAGATGGACACAAAGCTGGAGTAACCCAGCAGGACTGGCAGCATCTCTGGAGAGAAGCAATGGGTGACGTTTCATGTCGAGACTCTTCTTCAGTCTGAAAAGAAGGGTCTTGACCCGAAATGTCACCCATTGCTTCTCTCCAGAGATGCTGCTGAGTTACTCCTGCATTTTGTGTCTATCTTCAATTTTCATGGCCCTGCTCTGGGAGTAGAAGTGGGGGCGGATCCGGATCGCAACGGCCGTGAGCCCCAGGCCGAGCTTGGTGGGCGTTTGCCTGCTTCTGCTGCTGTTGAAGGTGAGATGTTGCATCACACCAGAGTCTTGGGCCTGTCCCACTTTGCCGTCAGTTCCGCGACAAGCCGTTGGCGCGCGAAGTTTTCGTTCACTGCAAGAATTTCGGAGCCCCGCGCGATGCCGGGACGGGCCCTGCACAACTCCATAACCCTTCCGCGCTTCTAAGTGGGCCGGCCCCGCGCGGCCATACGGTGCCCGTACGCCTCAAGCGACTACGAGGTTGCGTAATTTGCGAGCCATGGACGTGTAAGTGGGACAAGACCTTTAGGGGAGACAGTCAGAATATGTGGGAAGGAACTGCAGATGTGGTTTACACCAAAGATAGACACAAAAAGTTGGAGTAAATCAGCAGGTCAGTCTGAAGAGGAGTCTCGACCCTTTCCTTTTCTCCAGAGAAGCTGCCTGACCCGCAGAGTTACTCCAGCATGTTGTGTCTATAGGCAGTCAGAATCCTTTTCTCAGGGTGGAAATGTCTATAGCCATAAGGTGAGAGGGGGGAGGTGCGGGGTACATTTTTTATACAGAGAATGGTGAGGGCCTGGAGTGCTCAGCAAAGAGTGGTGGTGGAGGCAGATACAATAGTGGTGTATAAGAGGCTATTAGAAAGGTACATGGAAGTGCAAGGGATATGGGTCATGTGCAGGCAATTGTGATCAGTTTAACAGCATCATGTTTGGTGCAACCATTGTGGGCCAAAGGGCCCGTTCCTGTGCTGTACTGTTCTAAGTTCCATGTTTGCTTTAACCTGTCTTCAAGGGTGATGGTGTATGGTACTCTTAATTCGGTGATTTATTTTGGCACGTTAAAATACATTATGTTTCAGCCTTTCACAAACAAGCCATTAATAAGGAGGTGGGGAGAGCGTGGGGATGGTTAGTTGTGGTTGAAGCTTGACAAGGCAGGGGCAAGAGACCCAGTTTCTTCATGCAGTCTGAGTGAATGATTTTGGGCAAGCTGCATGATGTGCTGCTGAGGGTGGATCCCTGTAGGGGAAGACTACAGTAAGGATGCCCTGTGTCAAAACCTGGCAATCAGGGCCTCAAGGATCAATAGCAGTGATTGGGAAGGGGAGGCAGCTAACTGATGTGGGTCACTTTCAGAACTGCCGGTAGGGATTCATGGATATGGACCAAATGCAGGCAGGTGGGACTAGTGTAGATGGGGCATCTTGGTTGAATTGGACTGAAGGGCCTGTTTCCATACTGTATCTCCATACTCAATGAGCCTATGACTATAGTTTAATTTTCTGCATTATAAAAGCCACTCTAGGTGTGGAACTTCTCCCGCTGGGAGCAGATAATTAATTATAAATTCATGGAAAGTTAAAGATACAAAAGGAAGTAATTTGACCCATCTTATCCATGTAGAGTTGAATAAAGACAATAGACAATAGACAATAGGTGCAGGAGTAGGCCATTCAGCCCTTTGAGCCAGCACCACCATTCAATGTGGTCATGGCTGATCATCCACAATCAGTACCCTGTTCCTGCCTTCTCCCCATATCCCATGATTCCACTATCTTTAAGAGCCCTATCAAGCTCTCTCTTGAAAGTATCCAGAGAACCGGCCTCCACCGCTCTCTGAGGTAAAGAATTCCACAGACTCACAACTCTCTGTGTGAAAAAGTGTTTCCTCATCTCCGTTCTAAATGCCTTACCCCTTATTCTTAAACTGTGGCCCCTGGTTCTGGACTCCCCCAACATCGGGAACATGTTTCCTACCTCTAGCGCGTCCAAACCCTTAACAATCTTATATGTTTCAATATGATCCCGTCTCATTCTAAATTCCACAGTTTACAAGCCCAGCCGCTCCATTCTCTCAGCATATGACAGTTCTGCCATCCCGGGAATTAACCTTGTAAACCTACTCTGCACTACCTCAATAGCAAGAATGTCCTTCCTCAAATTAATGGACCAAAACTGCACACTATACTCCAGGTGTGGTCTCACTAGGGCCCTGTACAACTGCAGAAGAACCTGTTCTGCCCAACCCCATCCTCCAGCACAAGCATTCTAATTGTATTTAATCATAATGATAATCTAACTGGATCTGCCCAATATCTGAACCCCAAACATATATATTTTTAATAATAGGGTGCATGTTTTACAGCAGGAGAACTGTTTCTCATTAATAGAACATAGTAGCAGCAGTGCAGCACAAGAACAGACCCTTCGGCCCAAGGTCGAAGGGCCGAATGGCCTACTCCTGCACCTATTGATGCCAAGACCATCTCTTATCTACCTGCACACAATCCATATCCCTCCATTCCCTGCACATCAATGTGCCTATACAAAAGTCTCTTAAATGCCACCAACATACCTGCTTCAACCACTATCCCTCGCAAAATGCGTTCCAGGCACGCATTACCCTCTGTAAAAAACTTACCCCGCACACCTCCTTTCAACATGGTCTCCCTCATCTTCAAGCTGTGCCCTCTAGTATTTAATTTTTCCATCCTGTCTGCCCTATCTATGCCTTACATTATTTTTTATATACTTCTATCAGGTCTCCCCCCCAACCTCTGGTGTTTCAGAAAAAAAACAATCCAAGCCTGTCCAACCTCACCCTGCAGCTAATACCTCCTAAACCAGGCTGGTAAATCAATCTGGTCAAATATTTACTGAAGACGACTAGCAAAGCCAAACATATTGTCCCCAAGAAAGTTTCTAGTCTCTCTTCCACACTCAAACTGTTGGCCCCTGTTCTCTTTGTTATTGCTTTCGAAATGTTTTCAATGGTTATCCTTTGTCCAAGACTCCCTTTGAAAGCTGCTGAAAGAAGCATTAGTATGGTATAATACTTGGGACTGCGAATCTCATCATAAATCCAATAATTTCTATTCTTGCCTAAGTACTTCAGTTTTTATATTAATAATCCCTGAGGCTCTGAAGTTGCCAGTTTCTGACAGGATGTGCATGTTAACAATGTACTTGTCCCAACAAATCTTAAGTGATGGACCTTTTTTCTCAGTTCAGTTGGAAGCAATAAGTAGGGAGAAGATGTTTATGACGCAGGGAAGCAATTTACTTATTCATATCAAGGGAGAGGAACATGAGCTCTTAATCCCTTGGACTTTATTTCAATGATCCCACTCTATTGTGGAGGATAATGCTAAAAAACCTTTCTCGCACAATCAATTTACAGCCACATGAAATCAACACCACACAGTAATAACAAATTGAAATAGAACAGTGCTTCCTCAAACGCAGTTGGTCTTTTTGTTGTGTGAGAAGGAACTGCAGATGCTGGTTTGAAACGATGGTAGACTCAAAAAGCTGGAGTAACTCAGCGGGACAGGCAGCATTTCTGGAGAGAAGGAATGGGTGACGTTTCGGATCGAGACCACTCTTGTTAGCTGCCGACATTATTATCATTTAATGTCAATACCTTATACTCAATATGAAGCTTCAAGGACGTTTCCCTTCAAAGATTAATTTTATGCAACTTTCCCCCTGCTGATTTTCCAGATCATAACTTTTATTTCCAAATGGTGTACCTGCCTTACTGCCTCCTCAAGCTCTGTGCTCCAGGCCACTAAGGGTTGTGCTCTACCATAATGCTGACATTATTTTAATTGTGCAAATTCATTTATTAATGTACAGTCTATTAGACCACAAGGATGTACTTCATAACATGGATCTGTTACATGGCCGTTATTGTTCCTCAAGTAAAAATTTGGGATTTTTTCCCTTTTAAAACTATAATTTGGATTTGATAATATCTTTCAAGGAATCTGCCTTTGTAGAGTTAGGTGACAGTACTCTTCCTGCACTATTTTACTTAAGCAATTAAACAATCTTATGCAATGCTACTTGCGCTGATTTACGATCAATGGTTTTTAACCACCTATCGTACTGTAACATCTAATAAACCTACTGAAAATTAAACAGCATTTCAAAGAACAAAACAATGTTGAATTACAAAAGGAAATTTCATCAGTTTTTATTTTGTCATATCAGTTTTGACAATGTTATATTGATTTATGGATTTCCACGAAATAAACTGGAAAGTAACATGAAAGGAAACTTGTGCAACTCACGTTAATGGAAGCGTTCAGTTTAAATCAGCGAACCATCCAGGATCAACTGCAGCATCCATTTCTTTGATTAAAAAGAAGACAAAGCAATTTAAAAATTGTGACACAGATTGTGTTGTGAGATTCAACCAGCTTGTTCGATAAAAGAGAAGCAAATGTGATGTCAAACCACCTGAAAGCTATGAATTACATTATGAGAGTACCGTAATGGGCCCAAAATAATCAGCTTAATTTTTGACACAAAGAAACTGGGACTCAATATTTATTTCTCCAGCATCTGAAAAACATTAATTTTCTTGTTGATCCTCTTGACTTTGTCTCGTGGCAAGCTGACCACATTCTTGCATATGCAAGATGAAAATGGTTTTGAGACTGTGATTGTGACGTCCCAGAAAAGCAAATCTTGGACCGAGAATACCATAGATTAGATAGTTGGGCAGCATCAGGCAGAAAGGAGGAAAAGACCCATGGGTTTGTTTTATTTATTTTGCTCAAAGGGCCATAGAACCATCATGTCTCGTTGTAAAAGCAAAGAACTGCAGATGTTGGTTAATACACAAAACGATACAGTGCTGGAGTAACTCAGCAGGTCAGGCAGCATCTCTGAAGACAGGTGACATTTTGGATTGAGATCCTTTCTCAGACTCCTCCTCTTTCCAACAGTCTGAAGAAGGGTTTTGACCTGAAATGTCACCTGTCCATGTTCTCCAGAAGTGCTGCCCGGGGTAATTGTAATTCAATTCCCCGTTTCTTCCTTTCCCCAGTAACCTTTTACCTATTGCTAATCAAGAATCTATCTACCACTCCCTTAAAGTATTCATAGACTTACCCTCCCTCACTCTTTCATGAAGGGAGTTCTGAAGACTCACAGCCCTCCAACAGAAATACATTATCTTAATTTATCTAAAAAGAATCATTCCTTCTTTTTTTTAATGTGACCCTTTGTTCTAAATTACATAGAAAACATAGAAATAGAAAAATAGTTGCAGGAGTAGGCCATTCGGCCCTTCGAGCATGCACTGCCATTCAATATGATCATGGCTGATCATCTAAAATCAGTACCCCGTTCCTGCTTTTTCCCCATATCCCTTGATTCCATTAGCCCTATGAGCTAAATCTAACTCTCTTGAAAACATCCAGTGAATTGGCCTCCACTGCCTTCTGTGGCAGAGAATTCCATAGATTCACAACTCTCTGGGTGAAGAAGTTTTTCCTCATCTCAGTCCTAAATGTAATTAATTTATTAGCCAACTATGTAAACATACAAGGAATTTGGCCTACCCTTTATTCTTAAACTGTGACCCCTGGCTCTAGACTCCCCCAACATTGGGAACATTTTTCCTGCATCTAGCCTGTCCAATCCTTTAGGAAATTTATATTTCTATAAGATTCCCTTTCATCCTTCTAAATTCCAGTGAATACAAATCTAGTCGAAGTATTACCCTGGTGAAGCTATGCTGCACTCCCTCAAAAGCAATAAAGTTCTTCCTCAACTTAGGGGACCAAAATTGCACACAATACTCCAGGTGCGGTCTCACCAGGGCACTGGGGCTCATGTTGTCGACCTGGTGAGCCCTGTCAACTGACCTCAGTCAGGCGAACGACAACAGAGACAGCAGCAGCGCTGCACCTTGGCGCCAAAGAGCATGCGCCCTTTTTAGGGCGGGCACCTATGGATGTTGAACCGGATGGCATTATCTTGCTGCAGACTTCTGCTGCCTCAAACGCAAGAAGAAGACCAGGGCACTGTACAACTGCAGTAGGACCTCCTTGCTCCTAAACTGAAATCCTCTCGCAACGAAGGCCAACATGCCATTTGCTTTCTTCACTGCCTACTGTACCTGCATGCTTACTTTCAGTGACTGATGTACAAGCACGCCCAGATCTCGTTGCACCTCCCCTTTTCCTAATCTGACACTAATCAGATAATAATCTGCCTTCCTGTTCTTGCCAAACAAAATGGATAACCTTACATTTATCCACATTATACTGCATCTGCCATGTATTTGCCCACTTACCCAACCTATCCAAGTTACCCTGCAGCCTCATAGCATCCTCATCGCAGCTCACACTGCCACCCAGCTTTGTGTCATCTGCAAACTTGTAAATAACTGGGATCCCTGCACCGAACCTTGCGGCACCCCACTAGTCACTGCCTGCCATTCTGAAAAGGACCCATTCATTCTCCTACAAGCGGAAACATTTTCTACACATGCACCCTGTCAAGACCACTCAGTGTCTTATATATTCAACCATGTCACCTTTCACTCTTCTAAACTCCAGTGGGTACAACTCTAGTCTCTTCAACTTTTCCTCACAAGACAACATGTCTATTCTGAGTTTCAACCCAGTAATCCTTCTCTGAATCACTTTCAACACATTCATATACTTCTTTAAATAAAAGGACCAGTATTGTGCAGAGTTCTCAAGAAGTGATCTCACCCTTGCAATATAAACACTCAATTTTGTAATTTTGTAATGAATTTATTTTATAATAATCTGAAGGCTTTCCTTGTTACTTCACTCTCTAGTCCATTGCTTATCATGCAATTGGACACCCAGACCCCTCTGCATACAAATATCAGGTCATGAGACATAGGAGCAGAATTAGACCCTTCGGCCCATCAAGCCTGCTCCATCGTTTGATCATGGCTGATCTATCTTTCCCTCTCAACCCATTCTCCTGCCTTCTCCCCATACCCTTTGACACCCTCATTAAGCAAGATCCTATAAATCTCTGCTTTAAAAATATCAAATGACTTGGCCTCCATAGCCGTCTGCGGCAATGAATTCCACAGATTCGCCCTTTACCCTCTGGCTAAAGAAATTCCTCCTTGTCTCCATTAGTTAAGATACATCCTTTTATTCTGAGGCTGCGCACTCTAGTCCTCGACTTGCCCATGACTGGAAGTAACCTCTCCACATCCACAACTTATGTTACTCCATAAAGTAACGATTACATTTGGTACACCTTTTGTTCTTTTTATCCCTCAGTGCTTCGAAAAAGAGGCATCAACAAACTGAGAAAACATTAAACGCAAATTGGACACTACATTTCTTTAGAAGAAATGAGAAATCAGGGCAGCATGTTGCCTAAAGTTCATTCATCAAAAGACTGCATATTTTGAAAAGGGTAAAAGTACTATGAAACCCATCAGGGATGAACAAAGACTATGCACTATAGATTACTTTAATCCCCTGCCAGATATAAAAGGGATAATTACATATTTGTGGTTGAAGCTGTATGGCGGAAAAATCAATACAACTTTTTTTTGTATGACACTTCATTAGTGTGAATTTTCTTTAAAGCTGAAAAGAACTACAATGCAATTAAATAGTTTCATTGCTCTGCTCCCACATATTCAGTACCGGTCGCATATTATTATCTGGTTTACTCGAAAGAGTGACTACCTAATCATTTGAAAGTATTGGTTATATACCAGCACTTATTTACAGTATGTTATTTTTTACAGATCATCGCTGGAAGTGATGAGCTACTAATTTTAAAATGCATCTTACACATTAGCCAATTGGCACTAATTAGGACAGCACCACTTATAAATGCAGCGGCATAATACTCGCTTCATATTAATTTGATGAAGGTGTCCTTTTGTTAAATTGACATTCCAGAGGCAAAAGGCCTTCTCACTCTTTTTTTAAAAAGGGTCAAATTTAAAAAGCAAATTTAAGCAAAATAAAAATGGAAGTGTTTGATGATTTTTTTTTACAGACAATTAAAAATATCATTGGGCTGTGAAAATGAGAAGGGGTGGACCGCTCAGCTCCAGCAACCTGCTCTCCCTCCCATTCTATAAGATCATGGCTGTTCCGATTATACGTTCCATATTCCTGCCTTCCCCAATTAACCCTTGAAGAAAAGATACAACGTGATGGAGTACTTTTGGCCCGACCCAAAACTTTGCCTATCCACGTTCTCCAGAGATGCTGCCTGACCCGCAGAGTTACTCCAGCACTTTATGCCTTTACTTTGTAAACCAGCATTTGCAGTTCGTTTTTACCAACCCTTCAATACCTTGCTAATAAATAATCTATCTATTGCCGCCTTAAAAAATACTCAAACTCAGCTTCCACCACCCTTTGAAGAAGAGCCCCGAAGACCCGCAATAAATGATAGATTACGAAGAAGCTTTGAAGAAGCTAGAGATCTCAGTTAGCGTGATGAGCTGGTGGCAGCACAGGGAGGTAGGGTGGTAAAGAACCCCCTTCATTAACAGCACACAGGATGTGAGATCAGTTTGAAGGGAGACCTGGCCGAGGTGCACAAAACTATCTAGGGCATGGTTCAGGTGGCCAGTAGGAAACTTCTCCAAGCAGAGTGCAAAGATTCAGAATAAGAGGTAGGAGGATTGAATAGAATCTGAGGAATCATTTTTTTGCCCAGAAAAGCTGGTTGGATTATGGAACACTGTGCCAGGATGTGTGGTGAAGACAGGTATCTAACAATATTGAAGAAGCATCTTTACGTGTATGAATCACCAATGCATAGAAGGCAACAACTAGTATTGATGGTTCTTGATGATCAGCATGGACATAGTGGGCCAAGAAGCCAGTTCTTCTGTTGAATGACTCACGGTCCTCTGGTTGAAATGATTGTTGCTCTATTCCAGCCTTAAAAGGGTGAGTGCTTATGTTTAAACAGAGACCCTCATTACCAGATTCTCCCAGAAGAGGGAACATCCTCTCCACATCCACTGTGTCAAAACCTTTCATGATCCGACAGGATTTGGCTGGAATTTACGCCAGAGGGTTCTGGTCTCGGATCCTGAACTGGGATTAGGCTATTTAGGATATCTGTCATAGGAGGCTTCAAGGGTAGGGTTTAGTAAGGACTTGCCCCTCAGCTTTAAAATACTTTCAGCCAGCAACATTGCCTGAAGAAGCCCCAACCTGATATGTTACCTATCCATGTTCCTCAGAGATGCTGCCTGACCCGCTGAGTTACTCCAGCACGTGATGTCCTTTTTGTTGTGCACCAGCATCAGCACAGCAGTTCCTTGTTTCTACTTCTAAAGATGACCTTCCCCAATATAAACCATTACAATTCCCCCGCTGGACCTCGGCTAGAATTATTCAGAGAGTACCACAATTAGAGAAGAAGGAGGAGCAGGTACAGATTTGACAGGATGAGGGGATTCATGGACAAATTGGGATTATTCTCCTCAGATTAAGAAACCAGAAAGTGATCTTCAAAATAACACAGTGGGTTTGATAAATAAATTGGAAGAAGTACTGTGGGAAGTTGGACAATAACCAAAGGTCGCAGATTTCATATTGCTGGCAATAAGTCTAGCGGGGAACCACGGAGAAATGATTTCATCGGAAGATTATGATGCCTGGAATGTGCTCCCAGAGAGGGTGGTAGAATCAGATTCAATATAGAGTCATAGACTCAAAGAGACTCAAAGAATTATACAGCGTGGAAACAAGCACTTCTGCCCAACTATCCACACCGACCAATATGCTCCAGTATACTAGTCCCACCTGTCTGCGTTTGGTCCATATCCCTCTAAACCTATCCCATCCATGTACCTATCTAAATGTTTCTTAAATACTGTGATATTACCTGCGTCAACTACCTCCTCTGGCAGCTCATTCCATACACCCACCACCCATTGTGTAAAAAGGTTACACCTCAGGTTTCTATTAAATCTTCCCCCTCTCACCTTAAGCCTTTGTCCTCTGATTCCCAATTCCCCTTCTCTGGACAAGAGACACTGTGTGTTTACCTGATCTATTCCTCTCATTATTTTGTACACCTCTGTAAGATAACCCTTCATCCTCCTGCGCTCCACGGAATATAGTCCTAGTCTGCTCATCCTCTCCCTCGACCTCAGGCCCTTGAGTCCTGGCAACATCATCATAAATGATTTTTTTTTTTGTGATGATTTGTTTTTCAGAACTGAGCATCTTTGGTAAGGCCATCATTTATTGCCCAAATCTAATTGTCCTTGGGAAGTGGATATGCCCTTGAAAAGATGACCTTATTTGCAGATTTACAGAGAAAAGTCTGGGACCAAGGACTAACTTGAAAAGGGTCATAATGTGATAGTAGAATTAGGCCATTCGGCCCAAGTCTACTCCACCATTCAATCATAGCTGATCTATCTCCCTCCTAACCCCATTCTCTTGCCTTCTCCCCATAACCTCTGACACCTGTACTAATCAAGAATCTATCTATCTCTGCCTTAAAAACATCCAGACTTGGCCTCCACAGCCTTCTGTGGCAAAGAATGCCACAGATTCACCACCCTTTGACTAAAGACATTTCTCCTCATCTCCTTCCTAAAAGAGCATCCTTTAATTCTATGATATTCAGTCCTAGACTCACCCACTAGTGGAAACATCCTCTCCACATCCACTCTATCCAAGCCTTTCGCTATTCTGTATGTTTCAATGTTGTTCCCCCCTCATTCTTCTAAACTCCAGCGAGTACAGGCCCAGTTCCTGGGATCAAAATGCTTTTCACTGCTGAGGTGACAATAATAAACAAAACTAAATGAAACTACACTGATTAGAACTAATATATCGATTTCCCGCATAACACCATAGAGGAGGGAATGGTATCCGTTTTTGTCGATTGTCCACTATAACAACAGGAAGGGATTCACCAACCACCTAGTGGTCATTCCGAGAAACAACGTTGTTTTCAAATACAGGGTACAAAGTTATTTTTAATAACAAAAAATATTTGTTTGTTACTACAAGATAAAAATACTAAAGGTTGTTTGTTATATTATTTAATAGGGTATCGTTGCACAAGTATCGATCGAAGCAATTACTTGTCAATTTCTATGACCTCCTGCAGTGTAACGAGTAGCCTGTGTTTTTAAAAAAACAGTGGTGTCCGATTATTGTGGGCTAACTTCTTCCACTATAACCTAAATTTGTTAGAAAGAGGTTTGTAATAACGAGGGTAGACTGTACACCTAGGAGGCCAAATGGTAAATACTTCAGTGTCGTTAGATTCTGTGAGTCCAAGTCGAATGGCTGTATCTGAACTCATTGTAAAAGTCAGTTTTAATAAAGTTTACAGTGCATTTGACAAATATGGCATAAATAGCATGTTACTATCTGATGACATTTAAGGGCTGTACATGCACTCTTTATAGCTGACACGGCAGTTGCGTTTCAAAGATGGATACGGAAAATATCAGTCTTCCTGCTGTGTTTCACCTTTGGTGTTTGGTAATTGAGCTGGTGGCCTGGCTCACTTTAAAGTGCGACACCGTGCTAATGAGAAGCATAGTAAATGCAAGACTTTGTTACAGTCAATCTCTGTCTTGCTCCAAGGCTTCCCTTACAGGCATTTATCTCTGCTATGAATTAAAAGAAAGAAAGAACTTATATTAAAGCAGTATTTTTTACATCCTTGGGCAGGCAATTAATCCTTTCTGTAGCCTAGTCAGGGGAAGGTAAGAAAATAGGAACAGAATGAACCTATTTAAGACAAAGCATATATAAAATTATGAGAGGCATAGCTAGGGGAAACAGTTCGAAACTTTTTCCCAGGATGGAAAAATCAAATACTAATGGCCATAGCTTTAAGGTGAGAGGGGCAAAGTTTAAAGGAGGTGAACTATTCCCATTTATTTATTATCTGTTAAGGGTCAAAATTAAAATGGAAATACGTAACTTCAGAAGTAGTATTTTATCTTGGATGGAACAGGCCCTTCGGCCCAACTTGCCCACACCGGCCAACATGTCCCAGCTACACTAGTACCACTTACCTGCGCTTGGTCCATATCCCTCCAAACCTGCCCTATCCATATACCTGTCTATCTGTTTCTTAAACATTGGGATAGTCCCATCCTTACCATCGCCCAGTGGGGTATCGTCCCAGCGCAGAGGGAGAAGAGGAGGGAAGAGACAGCAACCCTAAGACTTTTGCCTCCATCACAGTGAGGAGGTGCTTGGTGAACTCACTGTGGTGGATGTTAATTTGTGATTATTGTGTGTTGTTTATTATTACATGTATGGCTGCAGGCAACGACATTTCGTTCAGACCAAAAGGTCTGAATGACAAATAAAGGATTCAATTCAATTCAATATTCAATCCTCAACTACCTCCTCTAGCAGGTTGTTCCATACACCCACTACTTTGTATGAAAAAGTTACCCCTCAGATTCCTATTAAATCTTTTCCCCTTCACCTTGTCACACTGGGTCAGATTCTGCTGGCAAGAGCCTTGTGCGATCATCCCATTCTCAGCATTGCCAGGTACTGGTTATATATTATCTGTTTTAATTGTGTTTACAGGCCAGTTATAATGCTGCAAGTAATAATTTCATTGTTCTGATGTCAGTACATATGACAATTAAACGCTCTTGACTCTTGCTAACGCAAACTATCCTGGCCTTCAGCGATGTGGTTTGAGCAGTGGTAAAAAATGTCATTGGTGTACCATAGAAACGTGTCCCTGAAACCATCCTGATCACATCCTCCTCAGCTTTATTGGATGCCAAAACTGTAAGGGTTTTCAAACATTTGTGAATGTCTCATGTTCAAAAATGTTCTAAATATATTAAAAGTGAAGTGAACAGTTTTTAAGAAAATTACAGTAACAATATATGCATAAAAAAAAAAATGTGAAATAAGATTTTAGACTTTAGAGATACAACGCAGAAACATAATCTTCGGCCCACCAAGTCCGCGCTGACTGCGACCACCACATACACTAACACTATCCTACATACTATGGACAATTTACAATTTTCATCGAAGCAAAGTAACCTACAAATCTGTAGGTCTTTGGCATGTGGTAGGAAACCGGAGCACCCAGAGAAAACCCACATGGTCACAGGGAGAACATACAAAGTCTGTACAGGCAGCACCCATAGTCAGGATCAAACCAGGTGTCTGGCGCTGTAAGGCAGCAACTCTACCGCTGTGCCACTGTGCTGCCCCTACGGTTGCTAGGAATACAAATAAATATATATATATAACCAAATATAAATATTTAAATTAAAATGAACATATCTCTCATTTGCTTTCTTTTCCACATCCCTATAATCCTCAGTGAAATCAGCAGGGTCACAAATCCTGAGCCAACTTGTTGCAGGTGCCAATAAACAATTCCCTAGCATAGATGTTGGGAAATGTGGGAGATGTTGAGGCTGCACAGTGATAGAGCTGCTGCCTTACAGCGCCAGAGACCTGGGTTCAATCCTGACCATGGGTGCTGTCTCTGAGGAGTTTGTCCGTCCTCCCTGTGACTGCATGTGTTTTCTCTCGGTGCTCCGGTTTCCTCCCACATCCAAACACCTGCAGGTTTGTAGGTTAATTGGCTTCGGTAAATTGCCCCTAAAGTGTTGGAGTGATAGTGAACAATGATCGGCACGGATTCCGTGGGCCGAAGGGCCTGTTTTCAAGCTGAATCACTAGACTAAACCAAATCTCAAAAAGTGTGAGATCTGCCTGGGGATCAAGCGCATTAGAAGATTTGGCATCGCATTTCGTGAATAGAATTTGTGACTTTTATATTTGACCGTGTACACAGAAAGACCAGACCTTGCTTCCTGTTAAATAATAGCCAGCAGCTCCATTTGAAGCAATCACATTTCCCAGCTAAATCCAGCCTAATGAATCCAAAAGACTAATGCAAACTGTAAGCAAAATACAAAAGACCGTATTTTTATTCCCCAGCACAGTCAGCCCTACCCCACTGAGCATCAAACATATGTTCACCAATTAACAATAATTAGTAGCTAGATTATTATAAACAATGATCTGATTAGCAGTGGAAACAGCCATCAATGCTTGTTGTAAACCTACAGGGCTGTTTCTAACTCTACCTAACTGGCAGGAACTGGGCGGCTAAACTGAAAGCTGGACGATACAATGAAGAAGGTTGAGGCTGAGGAAAGTCTGGACTAATGTGTACCGTTTACTGAAGGAATGTTAGTTTAGTTTTGAGATAAAGCATGGAAACAAGCCCTTCAGCCCACTGGGTCCATGCTGACCATTCATCACCCATACACTCATTCTATGTAATCCACTTTTGCATCCTACACACTAGGGGCAATTTACAGAAGCCAATTAACCTTCAAATTTGCACATCTTTTAGTTTAGTTTAATTACAGTTCGGATACAGGCTCTTTGGCCCACCGAGTCCTCTCCGACCAGCGATCCCTGCATATTAATACTATCCTAGAGACAATTTACAATTTATATTTATTCCAGCCAATTAAGCTCCAAACCTACTGTCTTTGGAATGGGTGAGGAAATCGGAGCACCTGGAGAAAACCCATGTGGTCACAGGGAGAACGTACAAACTCCGCACAGACAGCACCCATAGTAAGCTACTCAGGCTCTGTATTTGCGCTGGGCCTCACACTGACAATGGAGGAAGCCCAGGACAGAAAGGTCAGATTGGGAGGGGGAGTTAAAGTGCTGAGCAACCTATAGATCAGGTAGGTTAAAGCGGACTGAGCGGAGGTGTTCAACGAAATGATCACCAAGCCTGCAAGCGTAGGCTCGCTGATATACAGGAGTATATATATCCTGATTATTGGCGAGACCAAGCACAGACTCGACGATTGTTTTGCTGAACTATATATCGGTGAGCCTGCACTTGCATGCTCGGCAATCGTTTCGCTGAACACCTACGCTCAGTCTGCCTTAACCTACAGTACCTGATCAGCAGTTTAACACCCCCTCCCATTCCAAATCTGACCCTTCTGGCCTGGGCCTCCTCCATTGTCAGAGTGAGGCCCAGCGCAATTGGAGGAACAGCACCTCATATTTTGCTTGGGCAACTAACACCCCAGCGGTATGAACATTGACTTCTCTAACTTCAAGTATCTCCTGCTTTCCATTTCTCTCCACCCCCTCCACCTCCCCAGTTCTCCCACCAGTCTTCCTGTCTCTGACTGCATTCTCCCTCTGTCCCACCCACTCCTCTGGCATCAGTCTGAAGAAGGGAATCGACCAGAGACGTCACCCATTGCTTCTCTCCAGAGATGCTGCCTGTCTCACCGAGTTACTCCAGCATTTTGTGTCTATCTTCGATTTAAACCAACAACTGGAGTTCTTTCCTACACAAGTTATTGGATTTTACTGATTAAACCATTTGATTTAAACAAAAACATTGACATCAACTAATAAGGTCTCTCTGGAAGAGATGCAGAATGGCCTTCAGAAAAGAAAAAGCACCCTCAACCTATTACTCATCTCAAATCATTTATACTTGTGTTCCAAATCTTTCCCAATCTGTTAAACTACAATAATCAATCACGGAAAATTCTGGTCAGCCAGCATGATGGATAATACTTTGGCATGGAGAAAGGTGCAGGAATGGTTTGTAGCTGAAAACTACTTGGAAAAGACCAACAATCTATGTCTAACTAGTCTGGAATGTCAAAGTGTAAATGTTTGGAATGTCTTTATCCCAGCGGGTATGAATGTTGACTCAATGGCTGTGACTGTTTGGACATTAAACGAATCAAGGGATATGATCTGGCAGAAACATCAATCAACATGAGGCAGGCAATCAGTGACAATCTTGGTGAAATAGCCCGTTCCTGCTTTATATCATTTTGTTCTAGATTTAGCACCGCTCTGACAGAGATTTACAAATGAATCAAGAAAGTGAGCCACATGATGGATTACTCTAGGTTAACAGACTGGGAAAGATTTGGGAACACAAATTCAAATGATTTAATAGGATGAAAAGTGACGATATATTTCATTTTCTGAGAGAACCAGAAACTCTGGGATAGACTTTAGACAGGTCTGTTGTGTGTAGACTCTCCCAATCCCTTCCTAGACTATTAACAGAATGGAACTGGAACCACTCCACGGATCATTATGGATAACAAATGATCCATGTGATCTCCAACCCCGGTTTCCATAGAAGCATAAAAAACACTCTAATCCATGCAACAAGGATGGCACGGTGGCACAGCGGTAGAGTTGCTGCCTTACGGCGCCAGGGACCAGTATTCGATCCTGACTACGGGTGCTGTCTGTACACAGTTTGTACATTCTCCACGTGACCGGCGTGGCTTTTCTCCTGGTGCTCCGGTTTCCTCCCACACTCCGAAGCTGCACAGGTTTGTAGGTTAATTTGGCTTCGGTAAAATTGTAAATTGTCCCTAGTGTGTAGGGTAGCGCTAGCGTACGGGGATCACTGGTCAACGCGGACTCGGTAGGCCAAGACGCATGTTTACGTGCTGTATCTCTCAAATCTAAAGCCTAAATTACTTTCAATCACTGCTCCCTCATTTTTGACCCGTCTGCTAAAGTGTTTCCTATTTATCACTGCCATCCAAAATTTTACATATCACAATTAAATCTCCCGTTAACTTCTCGGTTCCACAGAAAACACCCTAACTGATCCAATCTTTCTTCATATCCAGATTTTCTGAGTCCTGGCAGTGCCGTTTTAAATCTCCCTTTCAAACACCCTTTCAAAATAATACACTAGAATGCTTCCATGGAAGATGGAGAAGCTGGGGTTACTGATTTTTTGCAAGTGCAGGATGAAAGTGCTTCTGACTGATGTATTTAAAATTTAAAACCACTGATTGAGGAATGTAAAATATACCGCAATGGCCGAGAAGCCACACCAAAGCCGCTATTTTCATAGAAGGTTAAGAAAAGTCAGTACATCTCAGAAAAGGACACAAAGTGCTGGAGTAATGCAACGGGTCAGGCAGCATCTCTGGAGGACATGGATAGGTGAGGTTTTGGATTAGGACAGAAGGGTCCCGATCCAAAACATCACCTATCCATGTTCTGCATAGATGCTGCCTGACCAGCTGAGTATTTTCATGTAAACCAGGAACTGCAGTTCCTTGTATCTCAACATGCCTCAAGTTACTCTTATCAATTTCTACAGATGCATCGTCGAAAGATTCCTCTTGATATGGTAATTATTGAATTATTAAAAAATATTATTTATTATCTGTGTATATTGCATTTACAGGCCTGTTAAGCAGCTGCAAGTAAAAATGGTGTTCTGTTGTCAGTACAAATGATAATTAAACACTCCTTTTCTTCTGCCCAAGATGGCAAGAAATTGCATAGTTGTGAACTTAGCCCAGTCCATCGCACAAGTCAGCCTCCCACCCCCACATCTTTACCATGCTGTCTCGGGAAAGCAGTCGACATCAGCAAGAACCACTCACATCCTTGCCATTCCCACTTCTTCCCTCTCCTGTGAGGCAGACGATACAAAGCCATCTACTATCAGATTGAAGAACAGTTTCTTCCCCATTGTTACCAGATTCTCGATACAGGCCAGAATGGGCCGGATAAGACGTATTGCTCCTGCATTCGACCAGTACACACAAAAGAGTCTGAAATACCTCTTTGCATGCGATAGCATTTCTGTGATTTGGTTAACAGCAAGACAGGAGGAATAGGTGGAGATGGTTACCAGCAACAAAGTCCTGAGCAAAGATCCTGGATAGCCAGAAAATGGCTTTTGCTACTGTTAGCTAGACTTGAACAAGGGGTGTTCAGTCTCTGTCAGCAACTGAAGAAATACTAAACAGTAAGGGACCAACTCTTGGAGGTTCAATAAATTTCGCTCATCATAAAAATGTAAGAACGTAGGAAACATAAGTAGGAGTGGGTCAATTAGACCCTTGAGCCTCCATTGACGATTTTAATAAGATCAAATCTTGGCCTTACCACATTTTCTCCGCTTGACCCTTGTAGCACAAATGTTTGTCAATCTCTGTATTAAATATATTCAATGACACTACCTCAACAGAGTTTTAAAGAAGCACAATTCTCTGATAGAGGTAATTCATCTTCATCCCTTAAATGTTTAGTTTAGTTTAGTTTAGTTTAGTTTAGCTTAGTTCAGTTTAGTTTAGAGATACAGCACAGAAACAGGCCGTTCGGCCCACCAAGTTCTCGCTGACCAGCGATCCCCATACACTAGCACTATCCTACACACTAGGGACAATTTAGAATTTTTACCGAATCCAATTAATTAACCTACAAGCCTGTACGTCTTTGGAGAGCAGGAGGAAACCGGAGCACCAGGGAAAACCCCACACGGACACAGGGAGAACGTGCAAACTCCGTACAGACAGCATCTGTAGTCAGGATCGAACGTGGGTCTCTGGCGCTGGAAGGCAGCAAATCTACCGCTGCTCCACAGTGTCGCCCAAATGGGTGACCTCTTTTCCATAAACTATGATCGCTTGTTTAGAATCACACATTTTGGTGAAACATCCTCTCAGCATTCGCTCTGTCAATCGCCCTCAAAATCTTATATTTAGAAACATAGAAACAGAAAAATAGGTGTTGGAGGAGGCCATTCGGCCCTTCGAGCCAGCACTGACATTCAATATGAACATGGCTGATCATCTAAAATCAGTACCCCGTTCGTGCTTTTTCCCCATATCCCTTGATTCCTTTAGCCCTAAGAGCTAAATTTAACTCTCTCTTGAAAACATCCAGTGAATTGGCCTCCACTGCCTCTGTGGCAGAGAATTCCACAGATTCACAACTCTCTGGGTGAAGAAGTTTTTCCTCATCTCAGTCCTAAATAGCCTACCCCTTATTCTTAAACTGTGACCCTTGGTTCTGGACTCCCCCAACATTGGGAACATTTTTCCTGCATCTAGCCTGTCCAATACTTTAAGAATTTTATATGTTTCTCTAAGATCCCCTCTCATAAATTCCAGTGAATACGAGCCCTGTTGACCCATTCTTTCATCATATGTCAGTCCCGCAATCCCGGGTATTATAATATATATACAATATTCCAAGTGCGGTCTCACCAGGGCCCTGTACAACTGCAGTAGGACCTCCTTGTTCCTAAACTCAAATCCTCTTGCAATGAAGGCCAACATTCCATTAGCTTTCTTCACTGCCTGCTGTACCTACATGCTTACTTTTAATAAGATAATATTCTTAGATGGACACAAAAAGTTGGAATAACTCAACGGGACAGGCAGCATCTCAGGAGAAAAGGAATAGATGACGCTTTGGGTCAAGACCCTTCTTCTGAAGAAGGGTGTCGACACAAAACATCACCTATTCCTTTTCTCCAGAGATGCTGTTTGACCCACTGAGTTACTCCAGCTTTTTGTCTCTACCTTTGGTTTTAAACAGTATCTGTAATTCCTTCCTACAAAAGATCATTTATTTGTTCTTAAAAAGACCAATAAGAATAAGTCCAACCTTTTCATCTCTCTGCCAACATCAACTCCAGCATTGCACCCAGTAAAACCTGTCTGCATTACTGCTATTGCAAGTATAATGTTCCTAATACTACTACTGCTACTATCTACCTCATTGGAGACCCTCAGACTATCTTTGAACGTACCTTATTGGACTTTATTTTGCACTAAACGTTATTCATGTTATTCCCTTTATGCATCTGTACACTGTAGATGGCTCAATTGTAATCATGTATTGTCTTTCCGCTGACTGGTTAGCGCACAACAAAATATTTTCACTGCACGTGATAATAAACTAAACTAAACTAAATTAAACTAACAGTTTCTTTAAATATGAGGACTGAAACTGTACACGGTAATTCAGAGAGTCTCACTGGCACTCTGTAAAATTGCATCAAGCCTCATCTACTTTTAGTTTAGTTTTAGTTTTGAGATACAGCTGGGAAACAGGCCCTTCGGCCCACCGAGTCTACACCGACCAGCGATCCCTGCACATTAGCACTATCCTATACACACACTAGGGCCAATTTACACTTATACCAGCCAATTAAACTACAAACCTGTAAGTCTTTGGGGTGTGGGAGGAAACCAAAGGTCTCTGAGGAAACCCACATGGTCACGGGGAGAACATAAAGACAGCACCCGTAGTCGGAATCAAACCCGGGTCTCAGGCGCTGCAAGTGCTGTAAGGCAGCAACTATACCACTGCGCTACCGTGCTGTAGCTTTATACCCCTTCCAATAAACACTGGCGGTTCATTACATTGCCTAACTACCTGCTGTATTAACATGCCAACTCTTTGTTTCATGCACCATAAACCCTCAGACTCCTTTGCACTGCAACACTTTAATATATTCATTCTATGTAAATAATCAATTTTTCCATTCTTCCCTCCAAAGTGAATAGCCCCACATTATTTCAAATTATATCCCATCTGCTGGTTTAATTGAACATTCTACGTCTCTTTGGTCTCCATTGTCCTCCTCACAATTTGCAAACACACCTATCTTTGCAACTTCTGTGGATTTGGTTTAGGCCATCTATTCCAGGCTATGTAACTTCTATATTTCTCGTTTCCCTTTCCCCAGACTCTCAGTCTGAAGAAGGGTGTCAACCTGAAATGTCACCTATTCTTTTTTCTTCAGAGGTGCTGCCTGACCTGCTGAGTTACTCCAACATTTGGTGTCTAACTTCGGTTTAAACCGGCATCTGCAGTTCTTTTCTTCACATTCACAGCTTATTATTAGACAACTGAAGCATGCTATCACCAACTAGAGAGTGGCCCTGACCGACTATCTACCTCATTGGAGACCCTCAGACTTTACTGGACTTGACTTGCACTAAATGTTATTGCCTTTATCCTGTACAAACCGTCTACACAGTAATCATGTACGGCCATTCCACTGACTGGACCGCATGTGACAAAAAAGCTTTTCATTATACCTCGATACACGTGACAATAAAGTAAACTAAACCAAACCAATCAGAAAGACACAAAATGCTGGAGTAACTCAGCGGGTCAGGCAGCATCTCTAGAGAAAAGGACAAGGAATAGGCGATGTTTTGGATTGAGACCCTTGTTCAGATGAATTGAGTCCCTGAATCTGAATCTGAATGAAACACCACCTTTTCTCCAGAGATGCTGCCTGACCTGCTGAGTTAATCCACCAGTTTGTATCTATCTTCGGTGTAAACCAGCATCTGCAGTTCCCACACATAAACTGTTAAGAGACAAGTAAGGAAGGATAGTTATAATTAACATGACCATTAGCAGAGCAGCTTCTCACTGACAAATTTGTGTTGCATGATTCAACTGCATCAGCACAGACCCCTCACACAGAAACAATCTTGTGGAGAAACCTAGATGTAGCTGAGTACTCTCCCTGCCGTAATATTTAATCAAAATATACCAAAGATTGATAAAATATACATGAAAAGTCCTGAAAATTTAATAAATATTTGCTAGGAGGTGAAAAGTACCAGATAATGTGGTCTCCAAGGAAATGTTACCTTGTTTTAGAAGTATAAACTGTTCTGCACAACGCATTGAAATAAAAATAATAAGGATGTAAATAAATCAATACGGTGATGTTTGCAGTTTTTCACTTCATCCCTGTGGCATCTATTCAGCCTTCAGCGCTCACCGAGATTAAATATTTCATCACTTTCTTTCTCCTATTTATTTCTGAGGTACGTTGCATTCTGCGCGATTATTTTAATGATTTATAGTGAGATGTGATTCAATGGTCACTGCTCCAAATTTCTAAGAAGACTGATAATTGGAAAGTCATGTTTGGACATGTGTAGTGTTGAATGATCATCAATTTGTTGCACACCAGTGAGTGTAAATGAAGAACTATAATTTAATATGTGGACACGAAAACCGCGGCACGGTGGCACTGCGGTAGAGTTGCAGCCTTACACACCAGAGACCCGGGTTCTACCCTGACTACAGGTGCTGTCTGTACGGAGTTTGTATGTTCTCCCCATGACTGTGTGGGTTTTCCCCGGGTGCTCCGGTTTCCTCCTACACTCCAAAGACATCCAACCTTCTCTCTAGGGATGCTGCCTGTCCCGTTGAGTTACTCCAGCATGTTGTGTCTATCTTCAGGTTTGTAGGTTAGTTAGCTTCAGTAAAGATTGTAAATTGTCCCTAGTGTATAGCATAGTGTTAGTGTTCAGATTTCACTGGTCGGCACAGACTCGGTGGGCCAAAGGGCCTGTTTCTGCACTGTATCTCTAAACTCAACTAAAATGCTGAGCCGCTTTACAGAAAAAGGCACAAAGTGCTAAAGTAATATGCTACGGGTACACGGGTGCATTATACTGGTGTACTCCATATACCCCGTCAAGTGTACAAAAGTTCCTTTAAAAATGAGCTGCAAAAATCCTTATGCACAAGATGAAAATTTGAAACCAACTTTACAGCAACTGGAACTTAGTATCACGGTGAAAAACTTTTGAGCTGTTGTGTGCGGTGGATTAGTGAGGGACATAATTAAAGCAACAGCAATGTTAGTGTTATTTATGCTACTTTATTCTCCTTTCACCAGCTCAAGAGGGAAGAGGCTAATTTTTAGTCTAATTTGTGGCATTTCAAATTCCACATAGAGATTTCTTATGCATCTCTTGAGCTCAGTCTTTTTCCTCGCAGCCCTGCTTGTCTTCTTAAGGGACTGCATCTAAATCCTACCAATTTAGTCTATATGCGCCAGACCAGCAAGTGCTAAGGATTGTTTTGCATAGATTTCATTGAGATACTACCACCATTTGCTTTGCTCTAGTTCTGCTTAATTACGTGTTTTGAGCACATTTTGTTTTAAATTTTGTTTTTTTTTCCATTCACCTGAGCCCATTGAGATAAAAAAATTTCCCCTGTCATTTAATTTTCCTGCTTTTTGTGATCTGTAATTGGCCCTGGATTTCTGACTTTTTGCTAATAAGCAGCTTACTCCCTATCCCTTTAGGCATAACCCGCACTGCTCTCTTTATGTTATGAATTTTACAAGGGATTTTAATAGATGCTTTAGGCTATGCAAACTGTTGTTAAAAAAAAGAAAAGCTTAATACTCAAGCTTTGACACAGAGGACATGCGAATGTCTGCTTATTATTGCAGTCAAGTCTCAAAAACTTTCATTAAGATTTGCCAGGGCCAAGAGGGGAAACAAAATCAGAACTACATGAAAGAATATTAACCTCATCCTCCATAACAAACTATAATTAGTAAGTACTCCACATTAACTCTCTTTGGACAGAAATGCTCATTATTTTTATACATACATAATAAAACTGCTTATCTAAGGTCAAAGGCCTGGCTGTGGATGAAGAAATGAGGAGGTGTCAGAGCAGGGAAAATGTGATTTGTATTCTTCATTTTAAGAAAGCTCTAAAATGCTACACAGGGAATGGAAGGAAATGTTGAATGTGGGCTTCAGGCTGTCAGTAGTCTGACAGCTATGGTAACTACCCTCTAATCCAGCAGGCTCCAGCCATGCTCTCAGCTGACACTGCAAGGGCTGACTGACAGCTGAAGTGCAGGCACTTTTTACAGGCAGAAGTGACATTCAGTCTATTAAAGCTGACAGGCACAAAGGAGAGATTTGCCCTGAACGGTTGGTAGTGAAGCACAGTAAAAGGGTTATCGGAGAGGTCATGAAGAAGGTGTCAAATTCCATCTCTGATCATAACAATTTTGTTAATCATGGTGGTGGACAATGCCTTGCTTGTGCCTCAACATTATGCAGAGAGCTGGTCACATTCGGGAAGTCGCACGTTCAAAATTAGAGGGATAAAACTACCTCATAAGGCAACAAACCGGGCACTGCTCCTGTTGTTCTATCAGTTACTTTAAATGCACCACATCCAAGCTCTGCAATGCTTTGGAAAGTTACACAACCCCAGGATTAAAGTTTAGCTTTTGCCAATATGGTTGATGTCTACACCATCGGGCATTGTTCTTCCAGACGAAGGCATAACCTTGCACCTGATCAGAGCCGAGCCAGAATAGGTTCAGACAAAAGAAACTCAAACATAAAGTTGAACCTATTGTTTTCCCAACAACGTAACCGGAACTGGTTAATCTGTGGAATTCATTGCCACAGAAGGATGTGGAGGCCATCAATGGATATTTTTAAGGCGGAGACTGATAGTTTTTTTGATTACTAAGGGTGTCAGGGGTTATGGGGAGATGGCAGGAGAATGTGGATGAGATGGAAAGATTGATCAGCCATGATTAAATGGCGGAGTAGACTTGATGGGCTGACTGACCCAATTCTGCTCCTATAACTTATGCACTTATGAAGTTCCCCATTGATACATTGTGAGACAGTGAGAACCAAATTCACCACAACACCACATTCAGTGTCAGGGTTGAGTGACACTAGCAGTCATTTAGCTCCATTGGAATCATACCTAATAACTGTGAGGATCTGGTCAATTAAAGCTACTAATCAGGAGAGTATGCATGTTAGGAGGCAAAAGCAATATGCTTATGGTTGCACATTGTTCAATGCCATTTGCATTTTCTCAACAAATGAAATAGTCCATGCCTGCATGCATCTAGACCAAGACAACATTCAAGTATGGGGCTAGTATATGGTGAGTAATGTCCATGGCACAATAGTTCAGGCAATGGGCATCTCCAGCAAGTGTGTCTATCCTCCATCTTCTTCTTAGGCCCCCCTCGATCATGGCTGACCATGGGTGTCTCCAGGGTCGGAGGACGCCAGTGCGTAACTTTGTTTAACATGGGGTGACTGCACAGACAGCCACCACACGGTCCTTCACAGATCTGGGTCAGGATCCAGTGGCTTGGAGTTCAAGACGACCGGGGACCCTTTTCTGCTGCAGCCTTCATCCGCCTTCCCAACCGTTGTGACACTCCACTAAAGTGTGCTATTATCCTCCGCCTGTTCCACTGTTGAAGGCTTGTAAGTTCTCCATCACCTGTAGGTTAATTGACCTCTGTAAATTGCCCCTAGTGTGTAGTGGGTGGATGTGTACACGCAATAACGTAGAAGTAATGAGAATGAGTCATAGGATGTGGCACAGTGATGCAATGGTAGAATTGCTGCCTCTTAGTCCCAAAGACCAAGGCCCGATCCCGACTAGGGATGCTGTTAGTGTGCTGTTTATACATTCTCTCTGTGATCGCATGGGTTTTCTCTGGGTGCTCCAGTTTCCTTCCACATTCCAAAGACATGCAAGTTTTTTCAGTAAATTAAATTACCGTTGTGTGTAGGATGCAAAACTGGGATAACATAGAACTAGAGTACGGGTGATTGTTGGTCGGCGCGGACTCAGTGGATCGAAGTGACTGTTTCCACTCTGTATCTCTAAACTAAAAAAAAATTAAACTTATTATTCAATGACATTTCCACTGCAGAATCCTCCACCATCAATACCCTGGTATTCACCATTAACAAGAAACTCAACAGGAACGGCGACATATATAAGCCTGCAAGAGGAGTCCCAGGGTGGGCGGCCTGTGGTGCTGAGTGATTCACTTGCTGGCATCTAAAAGTCGTTCCACCATCTACTAGATGGCACAGTGACACAGAGTTGCTGCCTTACAGTGCCAGAGACCTGGGTTCAATCCTAACAACGGCTGCTGTCTGTACGGAGATTGTACGTTCTCTGTGAGACCACATGGGTTTTCTCCAGGTGCTCCGGTTTCCTCCCACACTCCAAAGACATGCAGCTTTGTAGGTTAAATGGCTTTGTTAAAATTGTAAATTGTCCAAGGTGTGTTGGATAGTGCTAGTGTCCAGGGTGATCACTGGTCGGTGCGGACTAGGTGGCATAATGGGCCTTTTTCTGCACTAAATCACTATTAAAGTCTAAAAGGCACAATTCACATGTGGTTATCTGAATCAACACAAAATCAATGGCTCAAGATCAACATCAACATCCAGGACAAAGATGCCTCTTGTCCATCATCCTTAATATTCATTGAACATTGTAAATATTAATTCCTTGCACCACCAGTGCACAAGCACTGTATTTTATACCATCCACATAATGTACTGCAGTTACTCCTCCAGGTCACTCCAACAGCACTTCCCAAACCCACAATCCCTCCATGTAGCAATATCTCTCTCAGGAAGCACAACCGACTGAATGTTAGATGTGCAGCCACCACCCTTCCTGCCTCCACTGACGGTTCATCGATTTAGTTTTAGAGATACAGTGTGAATAGATAAACAGGCCTTCCATCCCACTGAGTCTGTGCCAACCAGAATGAACCGTACACTAGCTCTATCCTGTGTACTAGGGACAATTTACAAAAGCCAATTGACTTACAAGCCTGCACATCTTTGGGATGTGGAAGGAAACCGGAGTACCTGGCGAAAACCCATGGGGTCACATGGAGAATGTACAAGCTCCGTACAGACAGCGCCCGAGGTCAGGATCGAACCTGGGTCTTTGGTGCTGTAAGGCAGCAACTCTACCATTGAGCCATTGTGCCATGCATCGTGTTTAATGGATGAATTTCAAGGAGCTGCCCAATTTAAATCCCAGCCTGAGAGGTGACATAGAAGGATGGTTTTAGCACTCTAGATTGTGTGTTCATCTTGAATCCACAAAATTAATTCTTGTAATCACCATAAAAAAAACGTTTTGATGGTGATTACAGTCTGGGTAGCAAAGATTACAGAAAAGTCTTAAGCACTGCAGATTTGGAAACTGCTCTATTCATCAGAATCCAATTACAAATTTGATTCATTTTTCGCCCAAAATATTCTGGAAAGTCACAGGCCACTTTGGCCAAGTGAGTTCAGACAAAATAAAAACAAGTTCGTTAGGTGTAAATACAGAAAGGTTCATTGCGTAGAAATTGGATCTTGCTGAGACTCTTTTTACAGGCAATAAATGAGCAATTTTTGGAAACCAGCGTATATTTCCCAAGGCTAATGCATCCTGAAGCCAATCTTCTGCTGGGGTAGACAAGGTCCCAGCTCCAGCATTGGCTTCATTTCTGCTCTCAAACAACAGGCTAAGTAACCCTAAAGCGCAGTGTGTTACAACTATTCCAAAGTGATAAGTGAAACTATCAGTTATTTTTTTATATGTGAAGGAGATTTCATGATCAGGCATCGGTTTGGGTATTTGTGTTGTTACAAGCTTGGAGGAAAGAGGCACATAATTAGAACTTGTTTTTTTTTAGGAATGCTATTAAATGGATTGGTGGCCAGCTTGGAGAATGCAGCTGTAATATTAAGCTGCAGGCAGTGAGTGGAAAGCTTGGAATGCAGCTGAAATTGAGAATCATTGTTGATTTGTGCTTCACGGAAGATTAACCACAAGCCATACGTTGGCGGCAGATTCTAGCACAATATGAGATTTATGGAGTTATAAGGCTAAAAAAAAAAAAACAAGCATGTTATACATTTACATGTTATAATATTGTGTTTTAACACATCTGCTTAACATGAAGAACTTTTGTTAAAAAGTAAATTGTTTTTGTCCAGTACCAGATTAAAATGTATCAATTGAGGTGACACTGTTTTTAGTATGAAGGATGGTGATTTGCAGGTTCTGAGATTACATTCTGCGATTAGACATTGGTTCTAATCAAGTTTTTATAAAACCCGCTAAAGTGTTCTGGCAAAAAGGTCACAGGCCTAAAATGTGAAACCAGCTTCACTCTCCACAGATGCCATGTGACAAGTTGTTTACAGCTTTTGTTTTGCAAATTTTTTTTTTCCAGCATCCATCGTATTTTGCTTATCTACTGCAGAGCTTTGTCAGTTTGTATTACATATTATATAAATATAATATATAAAAATATATTAACTGCAACCACTTTATTTTAATATGTTAATGGAAGTGTGTAGAGGCCAGTTGTGAGAAATCCTTTAACACATTTCTGGCACAAAACAGAGCAATATAATCTTAAATCGACTCCGTGATACACTCTGCAACTGTTAAAGCACAGTGAAATGGAGAAGCATTGTATGATAAATGTGTTACTTCATTGTTTACAGCTGCAAATGTTGAGTGATATCCAGGTACACTGTGGTAAGGATTATTACCATTAGCAGAATGTAAGTCAATGCCAAAAAAATGAATGCAAATTACTGAGAGTTTGCGAAGCAGGACATAAATCCGAATTCAACAATATAGAGGGGGTATTGCACAAAACTTCATGTAATGGTCAAAATTAACCACTTGAACCCAAGTATCAAAGGTAACTACATCACCCGCTGCTAACACAGCAGCTGCAGTCAGAAATTATTGCTAAAACTACTTAAACAGATCAACAGATTATATTACTGGATAGTTTTATCGTCATTTGCCTTTACACAAGTAGTAGAAGCAGTGAAATGTTTCCACCTATTCTTTTTCATACCTACAAGATGTACATGAATTTATGAAACTGAGAAATCTTACTTAGAAAAGACGATTTTAACTTTAGTAACACTCCTGTTAATAAGCTTTCAAATTCATGATTATTTTCTTGCCTATGGATTTCAATCTCCAGAATCTGTACTTTAAGAAAAGCAGATTAGAACTGCATTAACTGAGGAAGCAATGAATTTAGACACAAAATGCTGGAGCAACTCAGCGGGTCAAGCAGCATTTCTGGAGAAAAGGAATAGGTGACGTTTCAGGTCAGAACCTTTCTTCAGACTTTTCTTCAGTGATGAATTTCTTGGTTATATTGGAAACAGCACGGTGATTCTTTTACAAGTCTGCATCATCAACAAGCATAAGTCAGAATCAAAACCAATAAAGGAATGTAGATTGGGACAAAATGAAAATTAAGAATCAAAATAACGTTTTAGGTTAGGTTTATTATTGTTGAGGGTACTGAGGTACAGTGAAAAGCTTTGTTTTGCATGCTATCCAAACAAATTGGATATATCATACATAAATACAATCAAGTCAAACTCAAGTATAATAGATTGAGCAAAGGAGAAGATACGTCATATGGCAAACTCTACAATGAGAATATAAGAGCAACCCTGGAATTGATTCTCAGTCCGAAGAAGGGTCTCGAACCGAAATGTTACCTATTCCTTTTTCTCCAGAGATACAGCCTGGCCCGCTGAGTTACTCCAGCATTTTGTGTCTAGCCCTGGAATAAAACATGGATGAAAAAAACAAAATGGTACATTTGGTTGATATTATAGATGTTGAAATAAGTGCCATATAGTAATGAAAATCAAAAAGCTGCAGATGCATAAATAGAACATGCAGGAAATACTCATCAGGTAAAGCTACATCTGTGGAAAGGGAAACAGAGTCGACATTTCATCAAAATGGACAATAAGTTGGAGTAGAGTAGAGCTTTTTCACCTCAGGCAGAGAAGTTGCAGTGGATTTGGCAAGTAAGTAAAAAATAAAAAAATGTAATCTTCTGTTTTAAGTTTGGTTTCACAGGTAGTTTTGTGGTATATAATTTCATAATTTGAATTGGAAATAATGTGATTGACTAAGTAGGGGACACTATTTGTATTACGTGAGCCTAACTGGTTATAACACAATTTTGATATGGATAGAAAACCACTTAAGAGATGCCATGGAAATTGACAAGCAGAAAATAAGCTGTATTGGAGAAAAAAAAAAAACTGCCTTGGGGGAAAACCATTTCCATATAATTTCCCTGCAATAAGCAGTCTCCATTGTCTCTTAAGAACAATGCCTGTCAGCTTCACCATGTGGGCATTGAAATTGCAAGCAATCACTTCTCTGGACACTTGTGCAATGATACTCTATTAAACAATGTAACACACAGGCTTAAGTACTGCTTGTTAGCTGGCAGTAACAAAAAATAAACTATTAGCTATTAAAAAGACCTTCATTTTTTTAAATCATGCAGGAAAAAAAAGTTGGTATCTGAAACTTTCTAGTTCCTAACTTTCCTTTGACATAATTGTTTTTATAACAAGATCCTCTATAATGCAAGATTTCTTAGGAATGCAACTATTGCATTATCGCAGAATTAGCTGTATTTGTTGAATTCACTCCCACGTCTCTCTCAAAAATACGAAATCTGAAGAAGCTCTACTTTTCTGTTCTGTTAGAAGTATCCAACTTAAAATCTTGACACAGATTTATTTTCCCACAGATGTGGCCTGACCAGCCGAGTATTGCTGGCATTTTCTGCTTTAACCATACATGAGCGTTAGGATGTGTGGAGCAGTACCAATCAAATGTCTCAATGTAGCAACTTATTGGGGCCTTCCAGTTTTATTCTGCATCAAAGCCAAGGAGCAAATCCCTGATGATTATGGTTTGAGGCTGGAGCAGAGGTTAGGTATGCTGTCTGAAGAAGGGCCCGACCCGAATCGTCACCTATCCTGTTTCTCCAGAGAGGCTGCCTGACCTGCTGTGTTACTCCAGCACTTTGTGTCTATCTAAGTATGCACCAGTTGAGTCTAAGTATTTTACAGTTATACGATCGAGACTCCTGCTCCTGCCAACTCCAGAGAATTATAAATGTGTGCAAGTTTTTCTGCCCAACTTTGAATGGCATCCAGCAGCCGTTTAACCACCACTGCTAATATGGCCACTCAAGGCCTGAAAACATCAGCTTGATCTGATGCACTGCAAGCTCTCGACAGGGCAACACAACTTGACAGTGAATCTTAAAAGAGAGTACAGAAGAGAGTACAGACCTTACTTCAGGCAGCTGCCCAGATCATCCATAAAGTTGCCCTTTAGGTCCTATTAGATTTCTCCCCTGTCCCCTCTGGTTCTTCTATCCTGGATAAAAGACTGTGCATTCACCTGATCCATTCCCCTCATGATTTTATACGGCTCAATAAGATAGCTAATGCTGAATTACAACTATTTTAAATCTTCATAATGAATTTATTCCTACGGTTCAGATTTATTACAATGTTATTCAAGGGTATTTCCACCACATATCCAAAGGGGCTCAAAGCCAATTTTCAGCGAGCGAATCGATGCTTTATGGGGTGGAGCATTAGCATCCCCAAGATCTGGCATTTCATAATGTTGTGGGAAAGGTACAAGATAATTTGTCAAAAAAAGACCCAAAGTGCTGGAGTAACTCAGCGAGTCAGGCAGCATCTCTGGAGAACATCGATAGATGATGTTTCGGGTTGTAAAAGTCTGAAGAAAAGTCCCAACCCAAAATGTCCTTTACCTCTGCACTCCAGAGATCTCCTGACCCACTGAGTTATTGCAGTATGTTGTGTCTTTTGTTGTAAACCAGCAGCTGCAGTTCCTTGTATCTCTAAGATAATGAGTCATGCTGACACATTAAATGTGCCAAGTAACTAAAATGTGAGCTCCTTCATGTAAAGGAAAAGCTTATGTAGAATCTTATTTTCATAACACGGATATCAATGTTTAAATTCCTGGACCAAGGCAAAGTTCTAGGACTGTCTTCTTCGGAATAGGACTTCCATACAAAAGAGAAAAAACATCCTAGTTACAAAATTCAAATCAATGCTTTTATATATTAAAAGGAAAACCTATAGCTGAGGATTTTTGTAATCCATGGAAGTACTGCACTGAGCTAGACCCAGCTTTGACACTCCAGTGAAGGATTTTCTTGAAAATATAATTTATAAACCTCAACTTGTCACAATCCAATTTTGCTCTGTCATTTCAAAAAAGATCATGGTTTGAAATAGTCTATTAAATAACATTACAGTATTTGCAAGTTGTTGAATATATTTTCGCTGTTAAAAAAAAGCTGAAATTGAACTGGTGGATTTTTTTTGATATATATGCAATCAAAAATTATTTTCAGGAATATTGAAAACATGGGCCGTCAAAGAAGGGTAATTTACATGATCGCAGGTTTGCACACTGATAACAAAGACACTGTCTCTGTGTTAACACTGCCGATTAGGTCAAGTTTTTACCCTCTGAGCTCTTTTCCTGTAAGTGACGAGTTGTGATGTGAAACAAGCAACATGTCAAAGCAAGTTGAAAGATGTAGGCATTTTATGCCATGTCACAATGACAGGCCGGTGAATATTTGGGCCATTAGGGGCTTATTAGTGAATAAATGACCAGATGGTTCACTGATACACAGAGATGGACAGAACTGGATGCTACTAATCAGCATTGTCTGTAGTTGGTGTCATATCACATGACACGGTAACCCATGGTTACTGAATAAAAGTTACCATTAGCAAGTCAATTTTTCAATGTGTTCACTGTAAACACTGAACCCCAGTCCGTTAGACCTTTACAAAAGGTAATGTATTTATTTGTAAGTATTTATAATATAATTTAATTAGAACAAAGCCAATTCCTCCATTAAAAATAAAGCTGTTGTTTGGAAATAAATTAGATTTAAAATATCCATTAATAAGTTTAGTTTATGACGGATGCATTCTGATATATCTAAACTTGATTTAAAACTGAACTTCAAATCAAGGAACAATCTTTTGGAGGGATTAGCAAATTAAAACTGTTGCACCTCAAATTCGTAGGATGCTAAATTACAATACATAAGAGAAAACTTACAGAAGAATTAGAATTAAAGGTATTTATATGGTCTAAAATATACAAGTATTTTGTTTCCAATCATTTTAGAAACTTAATAGCACTTTATATCATTAAAAAAAAGAAGAATGCAGGTATTTTATTTTGCATTTGCACTCAGATGATGGATATATTAATCAGGTATGTAGTCAGTTCAAATAAATGATCCATATACAAAAATGTACATCATTAAAATTGAGATATTGTACACAGCACAGATAATTGTTCACATCCTAAGCACAGTGTTCAGGGGTTAACATTCTGAAGTATCACAGTTAAAATCAATTCCTGTTGTAAAATTTCTACTTATTTTGAATTTTAATATTAGACATCATATAGTTAAAAAATAACGATGCCAAAATGTTGTAATAGGAATTGATTGGTATTAAGAAATTAAAAAGAAGACACATTGTCCTAATATTTGTTTTGGCACAAGAAGTTCAGCTTTGCAAGTAAAACAAATTGCCATGAAATAAACTACATTTAAAGAACACTAAATAAATTAATGAGAAAATTGTTATTAAGTATTCAAGAAAAAATCTTACATTTGTAGACTTTCAGTGAGAGTGACGTCCAACGAGTCTCTAATATTGATAAGGGGAATACTCAAAAGATGCCTGTTTGAAAACGCTAATGCATTTCATTAAAATGAAAACACAGTAACAAACTAATATCAATAGCAATAGGATATAATATTAAAAATATGTAATGTGGCATCTTATAATGTGTGCTTGAAATAGTGTGTGATTATTACATATCATATGCTAATTGCAGTTCAGTAATGTTAAACCTTAATGGCACCAGGCCCCAGTTAATGGGCTGTAAAGCTTCTGCAGGGATACACAGCAAATAAAAACAAGTTAATGAAGTCAGCCATTGAAACTTCATTACATAACCAAAAAAATATGATTTCAATCGTCTGATTTGTAGTCGCTATCAACACCCCAAAACAATATAGTTAGTTATTTCTCCCATGACAGAATGTCAAAAAATGCAGCTGTAAATTAACATAAATTCAAGAGAGTTCGATTTAGCTCCGAGGGCTAAAGGAATCAAGGGACATGGGGAAAAATAGCAGGAACGGGGTACTGATTTTAGATGATCAGCCATGATCATATTGAATGGCGGTGCTGGCTCGAAGGGCCGAATAGCCTACTCATGCACCTATTTTTCTACATTTTCTATGTTATCAACAGCAAATATTAAATATTATATACATCACACTATAAATATTATACTCTATGTGAGAATTATATAATCTGCGCAACTCGTACATATAAATAAAGATGCCTTGTACTATTAGTTTTGTACAGCTGATGAATATTGAACTGCTGAGATATTCACTGAAGCACACAATTGTTCTATATATTGTACAACATGAAAAGAGCTTAAATTAATTTCCAGTTTCTAGTTCTATTTTTATTTACTTGCAAAAATGATTAGAATTTGGTCTGTAAGTGAATTTTCTATTTTCTTCCTATTCAGGGTCCTCTGCAAGCCATGACTTCAGCGTGTAATAGAAAAACACAATAAGAATCGATGCTTGTTATCCAGTTTATTGTTGTGCCATAAATTCATGGATGTCTTTCATTTTGTAACAAAACAACGCGCAAGAAAGCAGCAGCTTGCTTAGATATTAAATAGTTTAAATGATAACCAGATATCAAAAATGCCTCCAGATGACTCCTCCCTGCACAGATTCCTGGCAGTGACATGTTGCAATGCTTGGCCTGCTGTTCCAATTCTAAAGGTAAACAGGAAGGGACTATAACCTAGAAAATGTAACTGTCAGAAAGGGGGCAGTTTGTGCAAAGTACCCAACTATGTGTTATACACGAAGGACTGCATCTACTGTAATTGATGGCAATGCACAAAAAGCATCCCCTCACATATAGGGTGTACTGACAAGTAGCAGAATACAAAGAGGAATCCTAATATAAATAAAATTAATATTACAATGGTTACAGACAGTTTTTAGTAAATTAAAATTAAAATATTTTATTTCATTCATATTTTTTATTTAAGAGGGAAACTTATTTAAGCTTTCATGGGTATTTAATTCATCATTTTAATTAATCTAATAATTTAATTTATTTAAACAGATAAAAATATAAGAAAAATATTTGTTGAAAAATCTCCAATGTAGTCTCCAAGTGGCACCATCAATTGTTCATATTAAAATATGAACTAACTTGTCACATTTTTTTTCTGAATCCCCCTTTATGGGATGTTATGCAGGAATATTTGAATGAAAGTCAGCTTTTCTGCTACTTTGAGCCTACTCTGCCTTTCAACTATTAGATTATTTTTTCTTACCTCAAGTGCATATCCCTTAATACCTTTAACGAATATAAATGTATTAATCTCAGCCACAAAGGATCTTAATTATCCCATAATTATTGAGGCAGGGTGTGTTGTAATATTAAGGCGAAGGAGATGTGGTGATTGATTGTTTGCAATTCCAAATTTCAACTACTTCTTTTGTTAAAAAGTTAATTTCCTAAATGGCCTAATTTAAAAAATATATATATTTCCCCCTCAGTCTTAGCTTCCCCAATTGTGTGGTCAATTAGAAAATTGCCAGAGTATTTTTTGTGCATAAAAACCAGAACAATGTAAGGAGTAGGAAGGACCTGCAGATGCTGGTTTAAACCAAAGATAGACATAAGAAGCTGAAGTAACTCAGCGGGACAGGCAGCATCTCTGGAGCGAAGGAATGGGTGACGTTTCAGGTCGAGACCCTTCTTCAAACAATGTTGCTAACCACCCAAATTTGCTCTTCCTGCCTTCTGGTCCCCTCTCTCAATCAGTCCACTCTCAGTCATCTGAAAAATGGAGCAAGATAGCACTATCACTGCTGCCAAGCAGTATTTACCCACCAATATTCTGCTTAAGGATGTCCACTTTGGAATTTGCCATAACTTCTTGACTTCAGATCTTATATGGCCTTGGTCCATACCTTGGTGAAGTGAGCGTGTCTGCCTTGATTGAAGATTGACACAAAAAGCTGGCGTTATTCAGCTGGACAGGCAGCACCTCTGGAGAATAGGAATGGGTGATGTTTCGGGTCGAGGCCCTTCTACAGACTTGCCATGACTTGATTGAATGTGGGATCAAAGAGTCTTAAAAACAGGGTGGTACGGTGGTGCAGCTGGTAGAGCCGCTACTCACAGCGCCAGAGACCCGGGTTTGAACCTAACCTTGTGTGGATTTTGTACGTTCTCCCTGTGACTACTGTATCACTAACCTAAAACGAAACAAAAAAAACCTGGTACAACCAAGGTCAACGGGGATCAGGTACAACACTCTAACGTACAAAGAAAGATAATTGTGATTAACCATCATAGCCTGTGGACCTTTGAGAACATCAGGTACTTAGGTAATTTGCAAATAATTATAGTTTGCCATACAAGTCAAGGTATTCAGGAATTTTATTTGTCCATAAAAATAATGATCTATTTCATAATTATTGCAATATAATAAAACAATCCAAATAGATGTGATGATTTCCATGCAACAGATTGGTCAGTCATACAGAAAGGCTTTGATTTAAATTTCGATTCCCCTACTCTGGGCAAGAGACTCTGTGCATTTACCCAATTCATTCCTCTCATGATTTTGTACTTCTCTATTAGATCTCTCCACCTCCTCCTGCACTCCAAGGGATAGAGTCCTAGGCTGTTCAACCTCTCCCTGTAACTCAATCCCACTAACTATAGTTGGGGCTCTTCTTTCATGGCTTTCTTCATTTCAATCTAGATGTTAAACAAAGGCCTTCATGAGGAGTTTAACTTGATGAGCTCTCGGCATCTGCCTGCTCATTACTTTGTTGACAAACTAAAGGATTCACAAAAACCTCATGTCCATAACCACTCTAATTACTTTGCCTGATTAATGAATAAATCATGAATAAATTGTTAACCCAAACAACTAACATCTCTTCAGTTAAGTATTTGAGTCATAGAGTCATGGAGTTATACAGTGTGGAAACATGCCCTTTGGCCCAACTTGACCACATTGACCAACTTGTTCCATCTACACTAGCCCCACCTGCCTGTGTTTGACCCATATACCTCTAAACCTATCCTACCCTGTCTGTTGCTTAAATGTTGCGATAGTACCTGCCTTAACTCCCTCCTCCAGCAGCTCGTTCCATACACCCACCACCCTTTGTATAAATAGGTTACCCCGCTGGTTCGTATTAAATCATCCCCCCTCACCTTGAACATATGTTCTCCGGTTCTCGATTCCCCTACTCTGGGCAAGAGACTCTGTGCATTTACCCAATCCATTCCTCTCATGATTTTGTACTTCTCTATAAGATCTCTCCACCTCCTCCGGCACTCCAAGGGATAGAGTCCTAGGCTGTTCAACCTCTCCCTGTAACTCAATCCCACTAACCATAGTTGGGGCTCTTCTTCATCTCTTGCATCTTTCAAGTGATCTTTGTATGTCTGTTTGGCCATCTCCTTCTAAACCCAATGCTGAAGGTGCCACATTAAATTATCCATTTGAAGCTATTATCAACAGATACTTATCTGCGTCCTTGCATGGTGTGTTTATTTTATTTCCCAAGAAGACATGTGCCAGGACTATAGTTTGTCAACACTGTTCAGAAGCCACCTATTGATGTTTTAAATCAAAGAAAAGTGTCCCAACATCCTTCTGTTCTTCCTTAGATCAGCTGTTCCACCATGGACATCTCTTTCATCACAGTCAGCGTGGCAGATATTTGCTGGTGATCATACAATATGATTTAATGCAGAATACCTACATATATAATGTTCATAGCTTTAAGGTGAGGGGGAAAGAATGAATAGGAACCGGAGGGGCAAGTTTATTACAAGTGTGGAGGGGAATATGGAACAAACTGCCAGAGGAGGTAATGGCAGGTTGGACGAGTGCAGTTGGGACATGTTGGTCGGTATGGGCAAGTTGGGCCAAAGGGCAATTTTCCGTGATGTATGACTCTATAGGCTGTTTAGAAGCAAGTAACATAGTTCAGAGTTTATTTAGAGGTTGTAGTGTTTAATAGCCTGATTGCTGTCGGGAAGTTACTTGACCTGTTGACTTTGTGTCCTTTAGTGTTTTCCACTCGAGTTTTGTAAATGGCTAATGCTAGACCTACAGATCTTTCTACAGATAGAGCAGGATGTACCTGATTGTAGGTTGTTTGTGAGGTGATGATTCCCTTCTGCCATTTATGTCAAGCATCTATATACTCTCAGTGAGTGCACTCACATCCCCAAGATTATCAATACCATTCTGAAGCTTCCTTATCCAGTCTGAGCCTGAACTTATCCAGTGGACCTGAAATCACTGGGAGTGAGTGCCAGTCACATTTTCTTAGGAAATCTTTAATCAATGGTTCAATGGTGCTTTATTGTCACCTGTGCACTGCCCCAGTGAAGTTCTTTTTGCATAGATCACACACGCACACACACACACACACACACACGAGTCGTCATATTTTGGCATTATTTACAAAAGGTCCAAAGTCAGGTCCACATGCTCGCTGTGCAGGAGCAGCTCCCGATCCAGAGAAGCTCCAGGCTGCTGCAGGGCCTCCTCCATCGCTCGGCCCATGAACTGACGTCCTCATCGCCCGACCATTTTGTGTCCCAGAGTAGCCCCCAGCAGCCAACGAAGGCATTGAACGCAATACCTCGGTCTCTCTCCGAGAGATTCCAAAGACGTGTAGGTTAACTGTTTCTCTAAATTGTCCCTAGTGTGTAGGATGTGAAAGTGGGATAATATAGAACTAGTGTACAGGTGATCAAAGGTCAGTGGACCAAAGGGCTTTTTCCATTTTGTATTTCTAAAGATGACACTCTCATTTATGATACCATTCATTGAACCAGCCACATCTCAACCACCAAATGCATAGATAGCTCTGGAGGACAAGAGCTATTCCTGGTGATCACCACTGACTATAAAATTCCCCTGTTAATTTCTCTGACCACAGGAGCGTGTTGGAATGTCTCAGTGAGGGAATTCTTTAGGGCCATTCAACCATCTACAAAGTTCTTGCTAGGTTTGCAAAAAATGTGCTCAGAGCCATCAAAAGGTACTCAGAGCCATCAGTTTACTCAACTTGCCCTAAATGCAAAATTGTTGCAAACCTGTTCTAATTTTGCTTCTGTGAATGCAATTTGAATTTTGATGAACAAGGCACCATCCTATTCAACACTGCAAACAACTGCAATCCTACTCCTACGAACCACTCAAATCGTATTCTGTGGTCCAATATTGTGTATGATCTTCCATTTAGGTTGCCGCAAGTCACAAGGGGCCATAATAGGCCATCAGCATGTAGTAGCTAGAAAAGTCAAAGGCAGTTGTCACTTCCATATTGCTCATGGTAATGTTACATCCGCATTTACGTTTGTATTCTGCGTCCACGTTCGGAAACCTATTTTCCCCAACTTATGGACTTATTGAATTACTATTTAAGAAGTGCATCCTCCCCATACTGCACACAACAACAATGTCATAATACCCTCATACATCTGCTGCAGGATGTGCTAACATCTCCTCATCATAGATAGACACAAAATGCTGGAGGTCAGGCAGCATCTCTGGAGTAAAGGAATAAGTGACGTTTTGGGTCAAGACCTTTCTTCAGCCTGAGATGGCCTCCACTGCCATCTAGGGCAATAATTGTGGCAACTACCATGATTTTCTGCAATCACCCTTACACTATGCTTGATATCTCATAGCCTTGAATGCATCCACTGGAACACATAAGATGATGGGTGGCCGCTGCTTGTGGAATGAAATGCAATGGAAACTCTTACATCGTCCATCAGACATTGCAAGATGGATAACTATAAAGAGGTCCAGTTGTGTGATGGGGTAAATCTATTCCAATCCATGAGCAAAGCCCTGTGTCATGATGCTGCTCGGATTCCTCCATCTACTTTGACATTATCTTCATGCTTTCTGGCAGACTGAGAGTGCAGTAAGTATTCCTTGTGCAGGCTCAGCAGCTGCCTTCCATGGGCCAATGTATTAAACTCTTCAAATGCCACAAAACATATTGCAGCACTATTTTCAGGTGCATGGGTCATTTCTAGGTACTGTGGTACAACGGTGGAGTTGCTGCCAGAGCGGCAGAGACCCAGGATCGATCCTGACTATGGGTGCTGTCTGTATGGAGTTTGTACATTGACCCCATGACCGCTTGTGTTTCCCCCGGGTGTTCCAGTTTGGTCCCACATTCCAAAGACGTCTAGGTCTATAGGCCAATTGCCATCTGTAAAAATTATAAATTGTTCTTAACGTATAGGAAAGTGTTAGTGTACGGGGATCGTTGGTCAGCGTGAACCTGGTGAGCCATAGGGCCTGTTTCCACATTGTATCTCTAAACTAAACTGACTCGGGTCTCCCGCTTCAGCCAGAGCCTGTGACTTGAGTGCCCTCTGACCACTACTTATAAAATACATCACTCATTAAGGCAGCCCTCCTCTACAATGGGAAGGGCGGTCTCAATGACCACATTGCACTGATCACGGATGCAGATGTACAGTATATGTCTGAAGGGGAGCGGTTTATAGGGACAAGCAGCCACATAATCAAGGACCATTCACATTTCCTCTTCTCCCTGTTCTTGTTGGGCAGAAGCTGCAAAGATTGAAAGCATGTACCATCAGCTTCTTCCCTGCTGTTACCAGACTCTGGAATGGAGTGTTCATGTGCTCAGGGTGAATTTCCTGATCTCCCAGTCTGAAAAAGGATCTCGATCTGAAATGTCACCGATCCCTGTTCTCCAGCGATGCTGTCTGACCTTCTGAGTTACTCCAGCACTTTGTGTCCTTTAGTGTATTAACCAGCATCTGCAGTTCCTTGTTTCTACTCCCAGTTAACTTTGTTGTGACCATTGCACTTTTAAAAATCTGCATTTTCTCTGTAACTAACAGCATATTCTACACTCTGCTTTTTTTCTCTTCAGCATTACCTGTTGTACTCGTGAAGGATATGATTTGCCTGGATAACGCACAACGTAACGTTTTTCACTGTCTCTTGCAACATGTGACAGTAACAATAATAAAGATTTAGTATAGCAGACACAAAATGCTGGAGTAACTCAGTGGGGCAGGCAGCATCGCTGGAGAGAAGGAATGGGTCGAGACCCTTCTTCAGACTGATAAAGATTTAGTATCCTCGTTTTCACCTTCTGCACCAAGGCCTCCAGTTCAGTGGCACGAATCCGTGGAATGAATGAATGAATGATACTTCATTATCACATATGACATGTCACAGCGAAATTCTTTGCTTTGCATGCCATACACATAGGGCAAAGTCAGCAAAGTTACAAACTGTTCGATGTGGTCCCAATTGTACTTCTTTGTTCTCGGCGGCCCCTCCATGCCGGGTCCCTCTTAACTCACGGGGGCCCCTCCACGTCAGGTCCCACTTCATTCTCTCTGCTGCCCCTCCATGCCGGGTGCCTCTTTATTCACAGCAGCCCCTCCATGCCGGGTCCCTCTTAATTCACGGCGGCCCCTCCACGTCAGGTCCCACTTTGTTCTCTCTGCTGCCCCTCCATGCCGGGTGATTCTTTATTCACAGCAGCCCCTCCATGCCAGGTCCCTCTTGGTTCTCTCAGCGGCACGTCCTTGACTGATCTCCGGCACTCACGAGAGCCCGTCTGACCTCTCATGGCCGAGGCTGCACCCTCCTGTGGCAATACACCTTTCAGATATAGAAACATACATAGATATAGTATCATTCATTCGTTCATTCCAAGGATTCCTGCCACTGAACTGGAGGCCTTGGTGCTTACTGGCATCTGCTCCAGGCACAAGGTAACTCACCTTTAACAGACACAGTGCTGCTATAATCAATGTGGGCTAGCTTTAATTTACGAAAGCTGCTCGTGATATTCGGCCTTGCCAATGAATAGTAGGGCTGTCTGGATTCTACGATCATGAGGGTGATCAGGTGACAAGAAACTGTTGTGTTACCTGCATTCCCACTGGGTGGACATGGATTAATCCTTCAGCCAGATTCATATGCCAGGTTTCAGCAGCCATCAAACTTAGTTCCCCTTTGGTTACTAACAGGTTAACAAAACTACTTTGTGAATCCATTGTTTTTTGAGAAAAATCAGTTTCATTGTGGAAATACAAAGATTTGCTTTGTACATTTTGTTTATTTTTAAATATATCAGCATACTTAGGTAGATCAGTGGTCCATGATGTTAGACAATGAGATCCGAGTCAGGATGTTGCTATAAAATCTTGTCATTGTCAGGCTTGGTGTCTGCCTAGATCTTATTGTATTGCACAGGTCGCGTTCATGATATAAATGCTTTTCCTTCCTGTGGTAACCTATTGTACTTGCAACACTCATCACATATCTTTGTCAGCAGGTTGGGGTGTCACTTCCATAGCACTTGAACCTGTGATCACAGAGGTGTGAAGTTGACTGTAACTCTTTGAGAACTGCAATCATATTGACGTTCAAATCAAAAAAGGAACACCGTCTTTGATTTATTTAGTAATGTTTTTCAGGATGTTTCCGTACATTTCCTGACTGTAATTTGACAGTAACTTTTACTGCAGCCTGCGAACAGAAGGATTTGGATGCTAAGGTTATTCAGAACATTGTGGGTTAACTCAACACTAATTATCTGGTTAACCTTTAGGGCACTGATGTCCTTATAAGCTCCTCAAATGTACCCAGTGATCAATGAAAAAAAAAAGCTTGCTTTCAATGTTAATGCAATGCAATTATTTTGATGCAAGATGAGGAAATCTTAATTTATTGCATTCTCCAAAGAAAAGGATGAAATTAAGTTTACTTTGACACATAAAAGATGAATTCACACCTTGAAGAATTTACATTGAGCTCCTAGCTGCAAACATTCCTTCAACACAGGAATTGTATCATGAATTGTTACATCGAAATTGAACTTCAAAAGTAAGGGCTAGACTATTAGACATTTCAGTGCCATTGTACCTTTTGAGATGTCTGATTTTTTCCCCCCCCCCATTAATTCTTCTAACTTTTTGGTTTATAGGATAATGTTTTGTTTCTTCATCTAAAATTAAAATCTTCAAAATAAATCTATTACATGCAACAACTGACATTCGAGATATCAACAGTTTTAATAATACCCAATGAAAATAGGTTTGGTTCCATTACTATTAGTAATTACATTTATCTTTCGTGAGTGAGTGTGTGGTGAGCCTGTTCATTGTATGACTGTTCCTGAATGTTAAAGGTCATATGTCAGTTTTATGGGAGTAGAGTAGGCTCTGTCTAATGAACTGCTGTTACAATATGTTTTGAATATGAATACATTAATTTTTTAAATGTCTTTCAAATATCCTCATGCATCAGCCTTTTTAACACTGATAATTTGACAGTGGACCCTGGTTCTATCTGAGTGAGCTCATTGGTGCTCACTGCACACCTGCGCCTATCCATGCATTAAACTTTGATCATAAGGCTCTGCGCAAATGAACTGTCAGATCATTACTGCATTTGATGCAATATAATCTGTCTGGAAATTAGCATCACCCATCCACACAGGAATTTCACAGCGCATAGGCCAATGCAGTGTTTGAATATGCATTTGTGGAGATTCATATCCATTCCCGATCCCTCGAGAGTACAAGTTGAGAGCAGATTTGTGAATTAGCATGTCGAGTAGGAAGGGTCCCTTCATTTCAGCTGCTGCATATGCCGCTCCCTCTCGTTCATTATAGTTGCATTTCATCAGCTTTATGATGTCCACATGTCAATTGAGTGCGAGGATTTTGCACACAAAAGAGCCTCAGGGAAAACGACTTCACCGGCTAATCAACTTATTATCATACCTCAAATGGGCTGCAGTGAGCTGCATGGAAATAAAGGCTAGCAAGAGTAAAAATCGGAGAACATAGCAGCATCGACACATTAAGGTAATACATGAGCAGAAATGAAATGCAGTGATAGCATCGAGAGGCTCTGTTCACTTCGCAGACCTCCTGCCTTATGTTTCATCAGAAGTGCCTAACACACAGATGCACTATTTAACAATGCTCTCATTGACTGTGGGTAAGGTTGCTGAGCTAAGCCCTGAAGAATAAAGGGGAGCAGGTCCCTTGTGATAGGCAAAAAGCTGAACATCGATGCCAGCTTCCATCTGTCATGATAGCCTATCTCTGAACCTTCAATCTGTCAGAAGCTTGCTGCCTTACTGAAGGCTCCAGGAGATTTGGTGTGCTAAACACATTTGACAACAGCATTATCGCTGCAAGGAGCCAGGCAAAATGCCATCAATGTGTTAATTGAAGCTAGATGTGTAAACTGTCACTTCTCATTTTTTTTAACACCACCAATGCCAATATAATGCACATAATTTCTGTATGTTATGAACATAGAATTATGTCATGTGTGATGGTGTGAATTCCCCTTATTTGTTATAAGGTGTGCATTTTACTGGTGCCGCAGTGCATATGTCACAAAAGGGATTAATTTTATGCGTTTCAGTATTATGGTGGCTGATCCTGTCACATCTATATAGAGTCGCAAAATCATTTACTTCTCCAAAATGTAGTGACTACATTGATTTCAGACTTTGCACATCTTCCTAGATTTCATGTGAATCTGTAAAGTTATCTCCAGCACCCACTTTAATAATTATAATAGTCTCAATTCACTTGTTATAGAGATAATCACGGTGCGGTGAATGCACCCTCTTCCCCACCCCCACCTCTATTAAAGGCGCACCATTATCCACATGCTCACCTTTGAAGTCAGGAGACGTGGTCTTCAACCATTTCAGCAGAAAATAGACATAAAATTGTTGGAGTAACTCAGCGGGTCAGGCAGCATCTCTGGGGAAAAGAAATAGGTGACGTTTCAGATCGAGGCTTCTTCAGCAAAAAGTTTGGTGTTTACATTGCAGTGCAGTCATATCAGAGTGCAACACTATTGTGCATGCTGTGTTTTAAATGACACATTAAACTAAGTCTGCCTGCGCCAAGCCAGGTACACATCACCTCATGGTATTATTTCTAAAATGAATAGGAGAGTTATTCTGCATAGGAAGGAACTGCAGATGCTGGTTTACACCAAATATAGAGACAAAATGCTGGAGAAACTCAACGGGACAGGCAACATGGGGACGGGAGAGCTATTCTGTTTGGCCTGACTAATATTTATTCTTAAATCAATATTTCTAACACACCTCCTCTACATTTCAAATCTCCTAATTCTTTTGTCTATGTTTTCATAGTGTATACATACATCAAAAAGGCAGCCAGCATTATTAAGGATCCACACTCCCCCTTGCCACACTCTCATTTCATTCCTGCCATTGGGAAGAAGGTATCTGAAAACTATGACCTCCGGGTTCAGGAACCGCTTCTTCCCAACAGCCATCAGGCTATTGACACTACAACACCAACTAAACTTCAAACTACAAACTGTCTTGGTTGGGTTTTCTTTTGTTTTGCCCTAATATTTGTAATGATATTAGTTATTGAATGTTTTCTGCTTGTTTTATCATTGTATCTATGGAGTATTGTGTTTGCAGACCTGTTGTGCTGCTAAAAAGTAAGAATTTCATTGTTTCGTTTTGGTACATATGACAATTAAACACAATTCTTTGGAGATGATGTGGGTGGCTTTGGAGAAATTGCACAAATAGTTTACCAGCATGTTCCCTGGATTAGAGCGTATTGACTCTTCCAAGAGAGGCTGGAAAACAGATTGTTTTCACTGGAGTGTTGGAGGCTAAGGGACAAATTGATAGAAATTTAGAAAATAATGAGTCAAAGTGTAGAAAGCCAGATTATTTTTGATGGGATTAGATTAGATTACCATCATGTTAGTGTAGACATGATGTTCAAATGGCCTATTCCTTTGCTGTATTGGTCTATTTTCTATGTTCTGAAGAAGGGCCTTCAACCTGAAAATGTTCCGGTTACACAGAATGTCCCACAGATATGGCCTGATCTGCTGTGTATTTACAGAATGTTCTGCTTTTCTTCTTAATATTGCAAGACTGAAAGAATTTCAAGAAATACTTTAGTGGCTATAAAGTAGCTTGAAATGTAATAAGGAACTACAGAAGCTGGTTTATACCAAAGAAAGACACAAAATGCGGGAGTAAATCAGAGGATCAGGCAGTATCCCAGGAGACCATGGATAGGCGACAATTTGGGTTGGAACCCTTCTTCGGTATCTTGAAATATTCGAGAAAGTTTCTTCACTCATTCGTCTTTTTTCTTTTTCTTCACACACTATATATCTCACGCCTTTCTATCCTTTACTATCTAATTTATTTTTCTTATTCTCATCTTTCTTTATTATAACAAAAAAAATAAGAAGCTGTACATAAAATGTATTATGAAAATATATATTAGGCACTTTGGTGCCATATGATTGTACTTACTTCTAATAAAATAAAATATTTAAAAAAAGAAATATTCGAGAAAGGATGCTTTATTAATGTGTCTATTTTTCTGTCTCATTCTCTGAATGGGAACAAACTCTGGTGATGCATTCCAACCTCTGATATGAAACTCACTCAACATATACTGTCTGAAGAATGATCTCGACCCGAAACGTCACCCATTGCTTCTCTCCAGAGATGCTGCTGGTCCCGCTGAGTTACTCCAGCATTTTGTGTCTATCTTCAATTTTCTTGGCCCCGCTCTGGGAGTAGAAGTGGGGGCGGAATCCGGACCGCAACGGCCGTGAGCCCCAGGCCGAGTTCAACGATCGTTTGCTGCTTATGCTGCTGTTGGAGGTGAGACTTTTCGTCGCGCCAGGGTCTTGGGCCTGTCCCACTTTGGCCGTCAGTTCCATGACAGGCCGTTGGCGCACAAAGATTTCGCTCGCTACAAAAATTTTGGAGGCCCACGCGATGTCGCGCACAACTACATACCCCTCCGCGCTTCTAAGTGGGATCGGCCCCACGCGGCCATACGATGCCCGTGCGCCTTAAATGCGATCACGAGGTCGCGTAATTTGTGTGCCAAGGACATGTAAGTCGGACAGGCCCTTCACTTGTGCCAACTGAAAGTTGGACCTCTGTGCAATATTGGAACAATGATCCCATATGGAAAGACAAATGGTGTCAGGCATAGAGGGATCAGCAATTGCCAATGACTTTGTGCACAGGCACAGATGTGTCAAACATCAAATGCATAGGTAAGCAAAGATATTAAAGTGAAAACATTCTCAATTTTGGAATTGAAGAGTCTTTCTGGTATTAGCATGTATGCTTTGCAACAATTGTAATCTTCCTAAAACCAATTAACAAATCCAACCAGTTTAGAGGCTACATTATTTGTTTCTACTATAAATACCAGTTGTTAAAGAGCACAGCTTGGCCTATCCATCTAACATTAATCATTGATGCTCACCAAGTAACCTAGATTTCATAGTAAAAATATGGTCAGAATATAGCAATAACATAAAGTTGGTTTACAATGCCAATAATGAAAATTACAATGCCAATAATGAAAAGTTTATTCATAATAACTAAGAAGATTCATTTCACTGAGGCCAGTGATTGTGGTATTGGACAAACATAAAATATGTTATGCAAAAGCACCTGGTGTCAAAAAAACTAATTGAAAAAGATTGTTTCACACTACCAAGAGCTGAGGTAAAACTATTCAAGTTTAACAAAAGTACCTTCACTTTGATTTTGCTTCATCTGTGTTTTATTTTGGAAAGTGCACAAACCTTTGACATGCACTGCTATAAATCCTGTTAGTTCAGGCTTGACCAGAGATGGTGGAACAGTGGATTTAAAACAAGGTCTGATGCAGCACTCTACCACCCCCATGGTTAGGATGATTTGCATTCCAGTTTTGTGGGTTCTAAGTTCAATAGGTCCTATGTGGGAATTATAGAATATTTTACAGATGGAGCAGATGATGGCCAGCAGAGTGGGTAGGGTTTTTTCCATTGCAAGATACAGCATGGAAACAGACCCTGCAGCCCACTGTCCACACCAACCATCAATCAGCCTTTCATATTAGTTCTATATTATCCCACTTTTTCCATCCACTCCCTACACACTATGGGCAATTTACAGAGGCCAATTAACCTACAAACCTACGTCTTTGGAATGTGGGAGGAAACTGGAGCACCTGGGCGAAACCTGCGTGTTGTCACAGGGAGAACATGGGAACTCCACATAGCACTCAAGGTCAGGATTGAACCCATGTCCCCAGTGCTATGAGGCAGTGGCTCTACCAGCTGTGCCACTGTGCCGCCCCAGGTAGACTGGCGTCAGTAGTCTGCAAGGCAATCTGCTCCTTCCACCGTAGATGTGGGTTTCTCTGTGCTTCTAATGCATAGCCACATGGTTGCCAAGTGCCCAGTCCTTCAGTGAAGTTAAACATTTTGAGGGCACATTTTGAGGACAAGCCACACATCCCAAATTAATTATTTGCAGCCTACTGTCTTTTGGTAATAGTGCAGGAATAGAATCAATGTCATAGAATTATAGAGTGATACAGTGTCGAAACAGGCCCTACGGCCCAACATGCCCACACCGGCCAACAATGTCCCAGCTACACTAGTCCCACTTGCCTGCGCTTGGTCCATATCCCTCCAAACGTGTCCTATTCATTGTTTAAGAAGGAACTGCAGATGCTGGAGAATAGAAGGTACACAAAAAAGCTGGAGAAACTCAGCAGGTGCAGCAGCATCTATGGAGCGAAGGAAATAGGCAACGTTTCAGGCCGAAACCTTTGTCCTATTCATTTACCTGTCTAACTGTTTCTTAAATGATGGGATAGTCCTAGCCTCAACTACCTCCTCTGACAGCTTGTTCTATGCACCCACCACCCTTTGTGTGAAAAAGTTACCCCTCGGATTCCTATTAAATCTTTTTCCCTTCACCTTGAACCTATGTCCTCTGGTCCTCGATTCCCCTACTCTGGACAAGAGACTCTGTGCATCTACCCGATCTATACCCCTCATGATTTTGTACACCTCTATAAGATCACCCCTCATCCTCCTGCACTCCATGGAATAGAGACCCAGCCTACTCAACCTCTTTCTACAGCTCACAACCTCTAGTCCTGGCAACATCCTCGTAAATCTTTTCTGAACCCTTTCAAACTTGACAATATCTTTCCTAGATACTGGAGTATCTACACAGAACTGAACACAATATTCTAAATGCAGACTCACCAACATCTTATACAACTGCAACATGACCTCCCAACCTCTACACTCAATACTCTGACTGATGAAGGCCAGTGCCAAAAGCCTTTTTGACCTCCTTATCCACCTGTGACTCGACCTTCAAGGAACCATGCACCTGTACTCCTAGATCCCTCTGCTTTACAACACTACCCAGAGGCCTACCATTTACTGTGTAGGTCCTGCCCTCGTTCGGTCCCAAAATACAACATCTCACACTTCTCTGTATTAAATACCATCAACTATTTCCCTACCCACCTGGCCAATCGATCCAGATCCTGCTGCAATATTTCACAACCATCTTCACTATCTGCAAAACACTAACTTTTCTATCATCAGCAAACTTGCTAATCTTGCCCTGTAAGTTCTCATCCAAATCATTGATGTAGATGACAAACAGTAACGGGCCCAGCACCGAACCCTGAGGCACACCACTAGTCACAGGCCTCCAGTCCGAGAAGCATCCTTCCACCATCACCCTCTGCCTCCTTCCATGGAGTCAATTTGCTATGTCTCCTTGGATCCCATGCGATCTAACCTTCCAGAGCAGCCCACCATGCGGAACCTTGTTGAACGCCTTACTGAAGTCCATGTACACAACATCTACAGCTCTGCCCTCATCAACCTTTTTGGTCACGTCTTCAAAAAAATCAATCAGATTTGTGAGACACGACCACCAATGTACAAAACCATGCTGTCCATCCGTAATCAGCCTTTGCCCATCCAAATGCCTGAATAATCTATCCCTCAGAATACTCGCAAGTAACTTTCATAATCATACTTTATGTTTTGTTACATACAAGGAATTTGATTTGCCATACAGTCATCTAATAAGAAGCAACAGAACACATGAAATACATTTTAACATAAGCATAAGGCAAAAAAAAGTTCAATCTCGTCCCTTCTTTGTCCTCCAGAGGTCGGGGGCCTCTAACCTTCCATTGACAGGACGATCTTACTCCCGTGGCCGGTGGCGGGCCTCCTCATCGGGGCGATCAAGCTCCTACATCGGGGGGGAATCTCAGCTCTCCCGCGCTGGACGATCTACCTCGGGTCGGGGCTAGTCGAACGTCGTGCGGCTTTGGGGCTTCCCAACTCGGTCTCTCCCGAGACTGCGAACTCCTTGATGTTAAAGTCTGCAGACTGCGGTTGGAACGTTGATCCCAGGCAAGGAATTGGCTCCGATGGTAAGTCCACGCCCCGTGGTGGGGCTCAAAGTCAGTCCCGAGCAAGGCCTCCAGCTCCACAATGTTAGGCCACAGAGCGACTGGAGATACGACTCGGAAAACAATCGCATCTCCGGCAAGGTAAGAGCGAAAACAAGTTTCCCCCGACCCCCCCTCCACATAAAACAACTGCAGATGTTAAGCTCACCAGCCTATAGTTCCCAGCATTTTCCCTGCAGCCCTTCTTGAAAAGAGGCACAATAGTTGCCACCCTCCAGTCTTCCGGAACTTTTCCTGTATTTAAGGACAACTCATAAATTTCAACCAGGGCTCCCGCAATTTCCTCTCTAGTTTCCAGCAATGTTCTCGGATATATCTGATCAGGTCCTGGAGATTTGTCTACCATCATGCATGATAGTACCTTCAGTACATCTACGATAGTAACACTGACTGCTCTCAAGCCACTTCCATTGACTGCCCCAAGTTCCTCCGTCCTACTGTTACTCTCCTTGGTAAATACAGAGGAGAAATACTCATTGAGGATCTTGCCCATCTCCTGTGGCTCCACACAGATGTGACCGCTTTCATTCCTGAGAGGTCCGACTCTCTCCAGTTACCCCTTTCCCCCTTACATATTTATAAAATCTTTTGGGAATGTCCTTAATGCTACCTGCCAGAGCTATCTCCAGGCCCCTTTTGCCTTCCTTTTTCAGTTTACTCCTAAGCTCCCGAAACTCCTCCAGGGATGCACTTGATCCCAGCTGCCCATACCTGCCCCATGCATCCTTCTTGTTTTTGATAAACGCCTCAATTTCCCTCGTCAGCCAAGCTTCTTTGTGTTTGCCTGCTTTGCCCTTCACTCTAACAGGGACGTGCATATCCTGAGCTTTCATCAGCACACTTTGAAAAACATCCCACTTGGCCGATGTTCCTTTCCCCTCAAATAACCTGCTCCAGTCAACTTGGGCGAGACCTTCTCTCATACCCTCAAAGTTGGCCTTACCCCAATTGAGCATTTTAACACATGGACCCTCTCCGTCCCTATCCATAACTATCTTAAACCTAATTGAGTTATGGTCACTGGTCCCAAAAGGCTCCTCCACAAACACTTCATTAACTTACCCTTCCCAATACTAGATCCAGCATTGCCCTGTTACGTGTGGGGGCCTCTACATACTGCTTTAAAAAACTCTCCTGAACACTTTTGAGGAATTTAAACCCTTCACACTATGATTTTCCAGTCTATATTGGGAACGTTAAAATCCCCTACTACAACAACCTTATTTGACCTGCAGCTGTCTGCAGTCTCCTGGCACATGTTCTTCTTCTAATTCCCGTTGACTATTCGGGGGCCCTCCCAGCAAGGTGAGATCACCCCTTTTTTGTTCCTTTTCTCCACCAATATAGCCTCGCTAGACGAACCGTCCGTAATGTCACCTCTGATCACTTCTATGACATGCTCCTTAACAAACAACGCAACCCCTCCTCCTCTTTTTCCCTCACCTGTCTCTCCTGAAGCTCCTGTACCCCGGAACATTGAGCTGCCAGTTCTGCCCCTCCCTTAACCAGGTTTCAGTCAGGCCTACAACGTCCCAGTCGCTCATACCTATCCATGCCCTAAGCTCATCTGCCTTACCCGTAAGGCCCCTTGCATTAAAATACGTGCAGTTTGCACCAACCCTCCTTCCTCGCTCTCTGCCTTTCACCTTCGTATTCAGTGTACCTGTACTAACCTTTCCCACATCACCCTCCAGTTTAGTATTAGCAAACTTGCCTGCTAGGATGTTGGTCCCCCTCCAGTTAAGGTGCAACACGTCCCTTTTGTACAGGTCACCCCTGCCCCAGAAGAGATCCCAATGATCCAGAAATGTAAAGCCCTGCCCCCTGCACCAATTCCTCAGCCACACATTCATTTCCCCGATCTTCCTGTTCTTACCTTCACTAGCACGAGGTACTGGAAGCAATCCTGAGTTCACTGCACTGCAGGCCCTGCTTTTCAGTCTTCTACCCAATTCCATAAACTTGTGTTGCAGAACCTCCTTCCTCTTCCTACCTATATCATTTGTGCCAACATGCACAACAACCTCCGGCTGCTCCCCCTCACTCTTGAAGATACCATGCAGCTGATCCGAGACTTCCTGGAACCTGGCACCAGAAAGGCAACACAGCATCCTGGAGTCTCGCCTGGTGCCGCAGAATCTCCTGCCACACCTCTGACTATCGAGTCCCCCACCACTACGGCTCTGCCTGACGTCACTCTACCCCATTGAGTCTCAGCACCAGGGTTGGATCACAGCCCTGGCTGCCACTCAATCTTGTCGTGTCGTCTGCTCCGACAGCTCCCAAGAGGGCATACGTGTTTTCAATAGGTACAGCCACCGGGGGCTCCTACACTCCATGTTTACTTCTCTTTCTCATTGTCACCCTCCTTCGCTCTCCCTGTATCCTCGGTGTGACAACCTCACTGTAGGTCTCGTTTTCCGAATGATCCCGAGGTCATGCAGCTGCTGCTCCAGTTCCCTAACACGTTCATTCAGGAGCTTCACCTGGATGCAATTTCTGCAGGTGTAGTTGTCAGAAGCACCAGCAGTGTCCCTGACTTCCCACATCTTGCAGGAGAGGCACTGTAACAACTTGCCTGCCATTACCTCAGGAGACAAAATCACAAATTACAAATGAGACACACTCAGAGTTAAGTGAAACCTATTCCCTTCTCTGCTGCTGATAACCTCCTTCTGCACGGCAATAAGCCAAACACTCACAATTTACCTCGCAAGGTACATTACCTCCCAAGGGCACTCTCCTAGACCAAGCCCTATTTTTATTTGCTGATCAATTAACTAATTTACTAATTAACTAACCAATTAACTCATTTAGATTTTGCAGCCAATCCCTGCACTCGTTCCTTCAACTGCTGCTCCTCTGTCGACGATGTTTTTAGCATGCTTGAATAAAGCAGATGAGTGTTTACTAAATCAAAGATTCTCACCATCAGCTCCTTGGGCTCCCAGAAACAGCAAACTAAATCACTACAGTTCACACAGAGGAGACAATTAACTCAGCAATTTGGATGAAAATGGTTAGAAATGATTCAGCCTTTCCTTTTGTACTCGAGAGCGCCATCAATATGGATAGGATTTTTCATGTGACCTATTCCTAAAACTGGATGTGGTGGGACTAAAGAATTGATAACTTCACAAAGTAGGCAAATCTTAACGTCACTCGGCATTCATCTTTGATGCAGGTATGTCCCCTAGTTTGGTGTTAATGACAAGCTATGAAATTAAGGATTGCATTGCAATACAATTCTACTGTTGACTATTCTCCTTAGCATCATCAAAATGAATCTGTGATGAGTTATTGATAACATTTGAGTAAAAAGCTAAATAAAAATCGAATAGAATTTAATGTTGATATGTATGAAGTAATGATATTTGATTAATAACTGTAGCATTTATATTTGAATGGTGGTAAACTCAATATTATGGCAGAGAAGTTTGAAGATACAAGAAAATCCAAGAGAACATTAACAGGACATTTTCTCAGATTGAGGAAAAAGTGAAAAGTAACAACATGAAATGTTAACTTTCTCTTTCCACTGATGCTGCCTGACCCACTGAGTATTTCCAGCATTTTGTACTTTTATTTTTTAAAAAGCATTAAAAGAATAGGTTTTATCTCAAATTATAAAATACACTTATTATAATAGTTTAAAATCAATTTTTGTGCATTTCACCCTGGTATCAGAGGTATTCCTGTGAGCATGCATCATCCTTTTTGGTCCGTCTACAAATATCTCCATGTGTGCCATCTGTTGCAACTTTTCTTGCCAGCAGGATCCCAGTGAAGGAAAAATAATGTTTTCCAGAAACCCCTTCTGAGATGCAAATACTGCACAGCCACAAGTATTTTAAAATATGTGACCTAATTAAAGCCATGGTCAGTGAAACAATGATTAGAAAGTCTACGCTATGATTCAGAGTTCACCATACTCCCACTCAGAAGTGTCATCTTTGACTCCAATCGTAGTAGAAGGTCGTGGGTTCAAAACCCATTTGAATGATACACATAATGAAGGCTTGCACTGTAGTAATTGGTACTGTGTTGTTTCAGTTGCTGTCTTTTAAATGAGGCATCAAATGAACCACCTACTTGATCTCTCTCGTGGATGAAAAGGATCTTGGTCTTATTTGAAGGAAACTGGGGAGTTTTTCTTGGTATGTAGGCCAATACTCATCCCTTAGCCAATACTTCAAACACAAATATAGTCATTAATTTCAATGCTATTTCATGAGTGCTACTTGGCTGCCATGTTGTGGATGTATTTCAAAAGTACTTTGCTGACTTTAATGTGCTGTACAATGGTGCTTTATTTGTCACATGTACAACTGCACAGTGAAATTCTTTTTTTGCATATTTACACACGCAGACGTTTGGCTCATTTTCCAAAGTCCGGTCTGCCTGCTCACTCGTTCTACAGGTAATCCCCAGGCTCTAGGTAAGCACGAGGCTCTTGCAGGTCCTGCCTCCGGCGTCTTCGACCGGATCGGCCCGCGAACCGACGTCCTTCTCCTCCTGAGGTCATGAAAGATGCAAGTTCTTTTGTCCTGTTTTAGTCCAGGTCAAAATGTCAGTGGCAAATAACTGGGAACAAAGAAAATATAGGGAGGTTTTCATTTTGTCAGAAGGTGAATGACTTATGGTACAGAACACCAGAGGAGATAGTGAAGATTAATATATTACCATATAACAATTACAGCACGGAAACAGGCCATCTCAGCCCTTCTAGTCCGCGCCGAACACTTACTCTCACCTAGTCCCATCTACCTGCACTCAGACCATTACCCTCCATTCCTTTCCCGTCCATATACCTATCCAATTTATTTTTAAATTATAAAATCAAACCTGCCTCCACCACTTCCACACAGCTACCACTCTCTGAGTAAAGAAGTTCCCCCTCATGTTACCACCAAAATTTTGTCCCTTAATTCTCAAGTCATGTCCACTTGTTTGAATCGTCCCTACTCTCAATGGAAAAAGCTTATCCACGTCAACTCTGTCTATCCCTCTCATAATTTTAAATACCTCTATCAAGTCCTCCCTTTAACCTTCTGCGCTCCAAAGAATAAAGACCTATCTTGTTCAACCTTTCTCTGTAACTTAGGTGCTGAAACCGAGGCAACATTCTAGTAAATCTCCTCTGTACTCTCTCTATTTTGTTGACATCTTTCCTACAATTTGGCGACCAAAATTGTACACCATACTCCAGAATTGGCCTCACCAATGCCTTGTACAATTTTAACATTACATCCCAACTTCTATACTCAATGCTCTGATTTATAAAGGCCAGCACACCAAAAGCTTTATTTACCACCCTATCTACATGAGATTCCACCTTCAGGGAACTATGCACAGTTATTCCTAGATCCCTCTGTTCAACTGCATTCATCAATTCGCTACCATTTACCATGTACGCCCTATTTTGATTTGTCCTGCCAAGATGTAGCACCTCACATTTATCAGCATTAAACTCCATCTGCCATCTTTCAGCCCACTCTTCCAAATGGCCTAAATCTCTCTTTAGACTTTGAAAATCTACTTCATTATCCACAACACCACCTATCTTAGTATCATCTGCATACTTACTAATCCAATTTACCACACCATCATCCAGATCATTGATGTATATGACAAACAACAGTGGGCCCAACACAGATCCCTGAGGCACCCCACTAGTCTCCAACCTGACAAACAGTTATCCACCATTACTCTCTGGTATCTCCCATTCAGCCACTGTTGAATCCACCTTGCTATTCCACCATTAATACCCAACAATTGAACCTTCTTAATCAACCTTCCATGTGGAACCTTGTCAAAGGCCTTACTGAAGTTCATATAGGCAACATCCACCGCTTTACCCTCATCAATTTCCCTAGTAACCTCTTCATAAAATTCAGGAAGATTAGTCAAACATGACCTTCCAGACACAAATTCATGTTGACTGTTCCTAATCAGACCCTGTTTATCCAGATGATTATATATATTATCTTGAAGTATCCTTTCCATTAATTTGCCCACCACTGACGACAAACTAACAGGTCTATAATTGCTGGGTTTACTCTTAGAACCCTTTTTAAACAATGGAACAACATGCGCAGTACGCCAATCCTCCGGCACCATTCCAGTTTCTAATGACATTTGAAATATTTCTGTCATAGCACCTGCTATTTCTACACTAACTTCCCTCAATGTCCTCGGGAATATCCTGTCAGGACCTGGAGACCTATCCACTTTTATATTTTTCAAAGGTGTCAGTACTTCCTCTTCTTTGATCCTCATAGTTTCCATAGCTACTCTACTTGTTTCCCTTACCTCACACAATTCAATATCCTTCTCCTTGGTGAATATTGAAGAAAATAAATGTTTCAATATCTCACCTCTTTTGGCTCTGCAGATAGCGGTCCACTCTGACTCTCTAATGGACCAATTTTATCCCTCGTTATCCTTTTACTATTAATATAGCTGTAGAAATCCTTTGGATTTACTTTCACTTTACTTGCCAAAGCATCCTCATATCTTCTTTTAGCTTTTCTAATTTCTTTCTTAACATTCTTTTTCCATTCTTAATACACAAGCACCTCTTTTACTCCACGCTTCCATTAATTATTGTAGATCTCTCTCTTTTTCCAAACCAAGTGTCCAATTTCCCTTGAAAACCATGGCTCTTTCCAATTATTACTCTTTCCTTTCAACCGAACAGGGACATATAGATTCTGTACTCTTAAAATGTCATCTTTAAATGGCCTAATTTCTCTAGATTCAGATTCAGATTAAACTTTAATTGTCATTGCCATGTACAGTACAGAGACAACAAAATGTCTATGACATCCTTCTCATGAAACAAAATGTCCCAATTCACTCCTTTTAAATCCTTTCGCATCTCATCAAAGTTAGCCTTTCTCCAATCAAAAATCTCAACCTTGGTCCAGTTCTGTCCTTCTCCATAATTATATTGAAACTAATGGTATTGTGATCACTAGACCCGAAGTGCTCCCAAACACATACCTCCGCCACCTGACCTGTCTCATTTCCTAACAGGAGGTCCAGCACTGCCCCTTCTCTAGTAGGTACCTCTATATATTGCTGCAAAAAACTATCCTGCACACATTTTACAAACTCCAAACCATCCAGCCCTTTTACAGAATGTGTTTCCCAGTCTATGTGTGGAAATTTGAAATCTCCCACAATCACTACCTTGTGCTTACTACTAATATCTGCTATCTCCTTACATATTTACTCTTCCAATTCTCTCTCCCCATTAGGTGGTCTATAATACACCCCTATAAGTGTTGCTACACCTTTCCCATTTCTCAGTTCCACCCAAATAGCCTCCCTAGATGAGCCCTCTAATCTATCCTGCCAAAGCACTGCTGTAATATCTTCCCTGACAAGCAATGCAACACCTCCACCTCTTGCCCCTCAAATTCTATCACACCTGAAGCAACAAAATCCTGGAATATTTTGTTTCCAATCACAGCCATCCTGCAACCATGTTTCACTAATCGCCACATCATACTTCCAGGTGTCAATCCAGGCTCTAAGCTCGTCCACCTTTCTTACAATGCTCCTAGCATTAAAATATACACATTTAAGAAACCTCTTATTCTCTGTTTATTATGTGTTTCTTCTTTCTGCACTACATGTTGGGTTTGAGTGCTTCCCTTCTCTGCCTCCTGCCTCACACACTGACTACTAGCTTTCTCTATTTGAGTCCCTCCCCCCAACCGTTCTAGTTTAAAGTCACCCCAGTAGCCTTTGCAAATCTCCCCGCCAGGATATTGGTTCCCCTCAGGTTCAAGTGTAACCTGTCGTTTTTGTACAGGTCACACCTTCCCCAAAAGAGGTCCCAATATTAGTGCTTCAGGAAAATAATGGACTTCTGAAAAAATTCTTTAGTACAGGAGGTACAAAAAATTATTCTGGAAATACATGTTCCCGGTTATGACTGTGGGAACAAAGAGGAACTTCTGACGGATAACTCTTACATCAGGCTTTAGACTTTAGAGATACAGCATGGAAACAGGCCCTTCGTGCCATTAGTCCGTGCCGATCAGCAATCTCCCCATACACTAGCACTATCCTACACACTAGGGATAATTTAACCAAAGCCAAACAACTTACAAACCTGTACGTCTTTTGAGTGTGGGAGGAAACCGAGCACCTGGAGAAACCTCCCACGGGTCATGGAGAGAACGTACAAACTGTTCAGACAGCATCCATAGTCAGGATCGAAACTGGGTGTCTGGCCTTGTAAGGCAGCAACACTACCACTGCGCCACCAGGTAGCTGTTTTTCATATCCCTGGAGGTTAAGGGAATGGATGAAGGCCACCAGTCATTTTGAAAGAAGCGGGTTTGTATGCGGAGATGTTATCAGATGGAAAAAAATGTGAGCAAACATTACTGTTCCTGAAAACAGAAACAGAAGGAGGAAGAAATATTTAGAATGCCCCAATTCATGAAAAATGCACAAAGATGAATGATACAGGTTTAGACATTCATATAGTCACAGTCATACAGCGTGGAAACAGGCCCAATGGCCAAACTTGTCCACACCCACCAACATGTCCCATCTACACTAGTCCCGCCTGCCTGCATTTGGCCCATATCCCTCGAAACCAGTCCTATCCATGTACCTGTCTAAATGTTTCTTAAACATTGCAATAGTACCCGCCTCAACTACCTCCTCCAGCAGTTTGTTCCATGCACCAACTACCCTTTGTGTGAAAAAGTTACTCCTCAGGGTCCTATTAAATCCTCCCCCCCCTCACTTTAAACCTATGTCCTCTGGTTCTCAATTCCCCTCCTCTGGGCAATAGACTGTGGGTTTACCTGATCTATTCCTCTCCTAATTTTGTATACCTCGATAAGATCACCCATCATCCTCCCACACTCCAAGGAATAGAGTCCGAGCCTGTGTCTCTTCCACTCAGTTGTCCCCCTCCCTCTCCCCTCTCACGTTGAACAGAACAGTGGTAGAGATTCCTGTTCTTCACCTTTCAGCCCACCAGCCTCCGCATCCAACACATGTCATTCTCCATTATTTCTGCTAGCTTCCACTATCAGTCATATTGTAGCACGACGACAATCCCGAAATGAAGGCGAGGAGCCAGGTGTTTCGGGAGGTATTTTATTTGCTGTCCTCTTGACCAGACGAGTCTGCAAGAGAGAGATTGTACCTACACCCTTGCCCTTTATCCCTGTAGCTAAGGGCCGCCCCCGGACTCATCCATTCCCGTGCCGAGGGGTTCGATAGTGGAAATGGCCCGACCCTTGGGAGCCGCCACAATATCTTCCTATTCCCAACCCTTTTGGCTTCATGTAGAGACCATTCTCCATAAATCCTTGGTTCACTCATCCCTCCCTTTCCAGGCACTTTTCCATGCAACTGCAGGAGATGTGGTACTTGATTTCATCTATCACGTGTCACATCTTGCTCCACACTTTTCCTCAACTTTTTCAACCAGCTATCCCACCTTTACTCCATCAGTCTGAGGAAGAGATCCAACCCAGAATGTCGTCCATCCATAGATTGCGTCTGATCTGCTGAATTCCTCCAACACTTTGTTTTCACTAAAGACGCCAGCAACTGTAGTCTCTTCTGTCTCCATTACAAGACCCTTACTCTCCGAGCAGCCAGCTCAAGAGAGTCAAGAGTCCAGACCTTGTTATTGTCTTATGTCTCGAAATGGAACAATGAGATTCTTACTTGCAGCAGCGCAACAAACATGTAAACATGGTACTCTGCAAGAGCAAGCCAATCGTACGTTTTCATCATCCCACTTGGGATGTTAATTAGGAACGTCTTTTGCATTACTATGTTACAGGCAGTGCCAGAAGTATGCATAAGCTTTGTCAGTGGTGAGTGACTTAGCATTTCATTGGCAGCAATCTTGAAACATGGTAATCTGCCTGTTCCTTTTAGCCAAAGATAATACTAGCCAAAAAAAGTAGTAATCTAGCAGATGAATATACTTTTGAGGGAATCTACTGGATGTCTAGGGGTTGTGTTAGGTTAGTTAATATTTGTCTTGATCTTGATAATTAGAACATACATTAAGAGAATATATTACCTTAGTAACAAGGGTTTGAACATTTTTATGAAGAGCTAATCAAGGCATTGGAATTGCCCTTAGAGTGTGCGTGTTAGTAAAAGGTTTATTTTAAATAATCATGATGGAAAGTGTGTGTTCAAACATTATATTAGAAAAGGATCAAGTCAGACAATGTAACCTTATTGTAGCTCAGGATCCAATATACTGAAGAAGCAGCTAACTAAAAAAAAAAAATTCCTTGGCGCTAACCAGCATTTAGAAATACCCATCTGGACATTGCTGCCATTCACACACTCTGTTTTGGAGGACTATTTGCTGAGTTACAGGTGGGACCGATATATTTTTGGAGAAAATTGTCAGTATAGTGGGTGGCGCAGAAAGCTGCCAGAGATCCGGTTCGATCCTGGCCATGGAAGCCTGGTGAGTGATTCTCCCCGTGACCATGTGGAAACAGGCAAAGATATGGTGTCGATTAATTAGTTTTGATTCCCTTAATGTTTGGACACAGTGGGCTAGGAGATGGAAAAGGCAAAGAGTGAGATAAGGGAGAGATAAAGATAACAGAGGCATGTCATCTGAAGTCAGATGAAGGAACATAGGTAGAAAGAGACAGGGGGAAGAGGTAAGAGAGTGCATCTAGATATGGCACTGGGAAGAGAGGATGGAAAAAAAGCATTTCCGCTTGTGTAGCTTAAAATTGAAGAACTCAATATTCATACAGTTGGGATATAAGCTACACAAGCGGAATACGAGGTGCTGTTCCTCCAGTTTGTGTTTGGTCCACTTTGGCATTGGAGGAGGTTAGTATGGGAATGGGATGGTGAGTTAATAGTTCGCACCCAGGAAATCCAGCACGACTTAGCAAACCCGAGCAAAAGTGTTTGGCAAAGGTCACCTAGTCTACGCTTGGTCTTACCCAAGGAAAGGAGGCCACATCAGGAGCACTAAATGCAGCAGAAGAGGTGCACATGTACTTCTCCACTGTACTATTCTATGCGTTCTGTTCTAAGGTAAGAACTATGTAGCCCATCAGTAAATTTTGTGCAAAAGCTTCTCTGGTTTCCTCCCACACTCCAAAGACGTCCAGGTTTGTAGGTTAATTGGCTTCAGTAACATTGAAAATTGTCCCTAATGTGTAGGATAGTGCAAGTGTATGGGGTGATCACAGGCCTGTTTCCGTGCTGTATCTCTAAAGTCTAAAGAGTGACAGAATCTGGGAAGAGTTAATGGGAATATGTGAAGGGTGAAATGGGATCTCGGAGAGTATTGGCATAAATCAGTTGTTTGGCAGTCGGTATGCACTTGACGACTTTCTGGCATATCAACAAATTTAGCAACCATAGCTCTTTTTTTCACCCAAGTTGTTTATCTAAATTGCAATACGTTGAGGCCCCAGTATCAATCATTGCGGCATACCAGTCATTACATCTTACATCTCGACCTGAAACGTCACCCATCCCTTCCATCCAGAGATGCTGCCTGTCCCGCTGAGTTATTCCAGCCTTTTGTGTCTATCTTCGGTTTAAACCCACATCTGCAGTTCCTTCCTACAATACATCTTTCCAGTCACAAATAGATTAATTTATGCTTACTCTGGCTCCAGTGAGCCAATCTTGTTTCTATGCTAAATATTACCTACAAAACCATGAGCTTTTATTTTCTACAATGTCCTTTGATGCCACATCATCAAATCAAATGTGTGCTGGGAGTCTACATACATACACCCACTGGCTCTCCTTTATCCGCAGTTCATGTTGCTTCTTCAAAGAACTCCAATAAATTGGTCAAGCAGGACTTTTCTTTCACAGAGCCATGTAAAATTTGCCTGCATTTTTCTAAGTGCCCTGTTATAGTGTCCTTAATAGCAGCTTCTAACATTTTCTCTATGACAGTTGTTAAACTAACAGACCTGTAGTATCCTTCTTCCTGTCATCCTTTCTTTTTAAAGAACGGAGCCACATTTACCATTTTCTTATCTAATGAACACTTTCCTGAACCTAAGGAACTACGAGTTAAAATAAAATCAACTCTCTCACTAACCAGTTCCTTTATAATTTTAGTTTAAAGATGCAGCATGGAAACAGTCCCTTCGGCCCACCAAACCCACGCTGACCAGCGATCACCCGTTCACATTAGCTGTTATCCCACTTTTGTATCCTACACATTAGGGGCAATTTACAGAAACCAATTGATTTACAAACCTGTACGACTTTGGGATGTGGGAGGGAAACTGGGGCACCCGGAGAAAACTACAAAGTTATAGGGAGAAACTACAAAGTCTGGGCAGGCAGCGCCCGTAGTCAGGTCTCTGGCAGTAGAAGATAAGAACTATACCTCTACGCCACTGTGCCGCCCATAATATAATCCTAGAATGCAGCCCATAGGACCTGGACACATATTAGCTTACAGCTCCCACAATTTGCTCGGTACCAACTACCTGGTGTTCGGAATTTACCAGAACTCCCAGGCTGCTTCTTCCCTTCCAGTTCCCAATTCCGTTACTTTTATCTTCCATAGCAAAGACTGAAGCAGTCAATCAGTGGAGGTAGCATTCATTCAGGGAAATAGTAAGATTAAACGAGAACTTACCAGTTTGAAGTTTGATCTTGATTTTGTGAGGCGTTACGATGAGCGATTACGTGAAGAAGGGCCGTCCGTCTGCGTGCGCGTCAATTTTCAAAGCAGCGGTGTTAAATCACAGATAACTAAGAAGACCTGAGAATAGTAAGATTGTGAAAAAAACTAGAACTTCCATGTGACCTTGATAATATGAGGGTGGGAGCGGTGGGCACGTAATCGCTCATCGTAACTCCTCATAAAATCAAGATCAAACTTCAAACTGGTAAGTTCCGTTTAAACTTACTATTTTACTTCGGAGTCACGTGAGTGACTACGTGAAGATTTCAAAGCTCTGTGATTTTACGCTGGCTACGAATCCAGGCGTCACTCACTGAATGGATTGACCATGGATGAGATTATTGTTAAAGCATTCAGACATAACGTAGTTAATAACGACACTGATGCTTTAAAATAAAGGAAAAAATAAATGTTTTATTTGTTTCCCCTCCAAACCTGTGGGAAAGCTAGGTAACAGAACTTAAGATGGTATGAGCAAATACCCCTGGTCCGATCATGGGTTTATTATAAAACCGCTGGAACGTTCTTTCGTTCACCCATCCTGCAGCTGCTAGGATGTCATCAAGGGGCACGTCCATTGTTCTTGCTGCCGACGTAGATGCAGCCCTGGTGTAGTGAGATTTAAAGATATGAGTATTTATTCCCGCTACCACCATTATCTCCTTTAACCATCTGGAGATAGTTTGTGTTGACACCTTCCGGTGTGGTTTCTTGTGGCTGATGAGGACCGATTGTTCCGAGCCTCTGAGGTTTTCCATGACTCTCAGGTAGTGGTGTAAATGTGTTACCACACACAATCGTAGGTCCTCTGGATATGCCAGGAACTGGATCTTCATCCCTGGCATGCTCTGTTTGATCAGGTCCTTAACAACGAATGTTGTATTATTCGTGTTGCTGGTCATGTAGTCCAGTCGAAGTTTTTGTAGTGTCTGGACTCTTTGGGCTGTTATTAGCGCCATCAGCATTACCACTTTCAATGTTAGTTTAGACAAAGATAAGGCCGTTGGCTGTCCCCACTGGCGAAGTAAGGTCAGTACCATGCTCACATCCCATGTGTCCGTGTACCTAGGCCTTGGGGGTATCGAATTGTAAATTCCCTTCATGAATTTTATTACGAAGGGGTGCGTTCCTATCGGCCCGTGCCCTGCCTCCAGTGTCAAATAGGAGGATAGTGCACATCTGGCACTGTTGATTGCGCTATAACTTAATTTATAGTCATAGTACAGGGTTGATAGGAACTCCAAGACATCCGTTATCCGAACTGTGTTGTATGCTATATCGTTTGCATGGCAGAAAGCTTCCCACTTCTTAATATGAGTGGCGTACTGTTTTTTGGTACTGTCCCTCCATGCCTTTGTGATGACATCCACAGTTCGTTCGGATAATCCAATGTCTTGAAATGGCCTCCTCAGAATCTGCAAACCAACAAATCAATCCGGTCAGAAAGTGGATGGCTGCTCCCTGAAACTGGGTTTACTAGGAGATCTCTCCTCTTAGGTACAACCATTAATGGCTGGACTATGATCCCCAGTATTTTTGGGAACCAGGCTTGTGTAGGCCAATCTGGTACTACTAAAATGCCTGTGGCTTTGTCTTGCTTGATTTTAGTCAAGCATCGGTTTATGAGGCAGAATGGTGGGAATGCATAAATATACATTCCTCCCCAGTTTAGGGAAAAGGCATCCACTGACTCTGCTCCTGGGTCTGGCTCCCAGGACACATATCTGGGTAATTGATGGTTTAATCTAGATGCAAACAGATCCAAATCTGGAGTGCCAAATCGTATAGTTATTTCATTGAATACCGTACGATTCAACATCCATTCTATGTTGTCATTAAACATTCGTGACCTTGCATCTGCCACCGTGTTATATCTTATAACCATATAACCATATAACAATTACAGCACGGAAACAGGCCATCTCGACCCTTCTAGTCCGTGCCGAACACATAATCTCCCCATGTCCCATATACCTGCGCTCAGACCATAACCCTCCATTGAGGGTTATGGTCTGAGCAATCTTCCTGGTAGATACACTGCTGTGACCCAAATATCCCTCTCGATGCACCAGTGCCAAATGAGGTTAGATAATCTGTCACAGGATACAGATTTTACACCACCCATGTGATTGATATATGCTACCGCAGTAGTGTTATCAATCTGAATTTGAACATGCACATGTTGCATGTTGTTACAGAGAGACTTTAGTCCATATTGTGCCCCCAACAATTCTAGGTAATTGATTCCATATTGTTGGAGTATAGTTGACTCTTGCTCATTCCATCTGCCTCCACAGCTCTTGGCTGTGTTAGTGGCTCCCCGTCCTAACCCGCTTGCGTCGGTTTGGAGAAACACTGATGGGCTCTCAATTAAGATTTCCCTTGAGCTGAGTCTTATGTTTGCCATCCACCATTGTAGTTCAAAAATGGCTTCAGCTGGTAACCGCATTGATTTGCCAAACTGACCTGCATGCAATTTCAATGCTCGTTCCTTTGCCCGCTGTAAATGCTGGTAATGCAAAGGTCCGTAGCGTACTGCAGGAAAGGCAGCTACCAATTTGCCAATAGCACTTGCTGTTTGTCTGATAGTTGGTTTGTGTTTTTCTATCAGATCATTGCAGGCTTTCCTCAAGTCTTTTTGTTTGCCTTTTGGCAAAGTCACCAACATGGTTACTGTGTTGATAGTAAATCCTAGATAATCAATTACCTTGGTAGGAGTTAATTTTGATTTTACTGGATGGATTAGGAACCCAAGTTTTTCAAACAGGGTTTTGGTTGCCTTGACTGTTGCTTCCGCCAATTCTTTGGTAACTCCAAAGATGAAAAAATGTCATCCAAATATGCCATGACTATGTGATTTTGAGATCTTAGCAGCCCCAGAATTGGTTTAAGTAATTTGGTAAACAGTCTAGGGGCTGATGTCAACCCATTTGGCAGAGCCTTGTATTGCCATTATTGACCCATCCAGGTAAACTTCAAATATCTCCTATACTCTTTGTGAATAGACACCGAATAGTATGCATCTTTTAGGTCGATGCATGCCATATAGCCATTTTTGGAAACCAACTGAGTTGCTGTTCCAAAATTGTCCATTTTAAAGTGTTTGTATTGCACATATGTATTTAGTTCCGTAAGATCCAAAATAATACGGATCCCTCCATCTTTTTTCTCTTTTGGAAAAATATTGGATATAAATTGGTGAGGTTCTGTGTATGACCTCTCAATGACATTATTGTCAGATAGCGTTTCAATTTCTTTTTGTATATCCATTGTCTCTTTTTGGGAAAAGACATATGTGCGAGTATTAGAATGTGTTGGTGGTGGTGATAAATTTAAATTGAACTCAATTTTGAATCCTTCTATACTGTGCAGTATGAATGGATCCTTAGTAACCCAACACCATTCTTTTAAGAAGTATTTCAACCTTCCCCCCCCGCCTGTAAGTGAGGTTTGTTTGGTATGTTCCCTGAGGAACTGGTTTGACTTATCTCTGTTGTTACTGGCGTCGTGGTGCTGGCTTTCGTCCGCGAGGTTTGGGGAGCAGAGCTGGTGGTTGCTCTCTCCTCATCCTCGCTGTCGGCCTGCTGGGGCCTGCCCCTAAAAAAGACCTTGTCTCAGGGGTGAATCTTCCTCCGGTGCCTGGCTCTCTAGGTGTAAAACGCCGAGAGCTGTAGGGGTGGAATCTCGTGGATGGGCCCCTGGGTGTGGGCTGACCTCTTGTTATGAGGCGCACGGTTTTTGCCTCATCATCCAGGTCCCGTACCTGTCTAGACAGGTCTTCTCCAAACAGGTAGTTTGCGGGCTGGATGTCGCCAGCTTTGCAAAGTGCTGTGAACTTCGAATTTATAGCCAGTTTTATAGCCTCTTTCCGTATGCAGTTTATTTCGAAACGGGCATTACATAGCAGTGCCATGGTATCCTGCTCCCGCTCAGTGAGGATGCCTCCTTCCACACCTCCTGCAAACAAAGTGATTCCTGACCCCAGCAGGTTTAACACTTTTTGGAACTTCAGTTCCTGGTTCCTGATTATGGGACCTATTTGTCCCCAAATTATGCGGTTCACCGCTTGTACCTTGAGGGAAGCACAGTTTGATGGTGGGGGTACCTGTTTAGGGTTTCTTCCATGACAAGATCCTTGAGTTGATGAGACGCCAAGTAGTTGATGTTACTTGCTAGGTCTTCATCCAAGGGTGCTCCCAGTGCTGTGGAGATCGCAACTTTAGTTGATTGTAGGGGTACTTCCTCCAGTCCCCCCTGGGAGTGTTCCCCCCCCCCTGTGCTTCCAAACTCTGAGTCCGGGTAATCCCCGTATGTACTTCCCCCTTCCATGGGGAAGACATATTGCTGCCCAGAGTATGAGGCTGCTGGCACGGTCTGTAAATGGGACTCGTGCTGATAATGCTCCTTTCTCCGGAGTTTATCATTGTGGAGCAGCTTCTCCACAAGCTGCTCCATGTGGAAGAGTCGTCCTCGGACGCTTCCCGATGAGGGAGGGTATCCCTCTTCCCCGGACTCATCCGAGTCTATGGGTCTGGCAGACTTATGGGTGGCTTTACGTCCCGCCGGGACCACCCCGGTGCTTTCCTCCTGCACCAAGTCTGCTCGTGCCGGTTCTAATGCCGGCGGCAATGTCGGCGAGAATGAGCGTCGTCCGCTAGCGGGAATGCTGCGGTCTTCGGCAGCTGGTTTCCCCGCGGACCTTCTCTTTGACATTTTTGGGGCTCTGAAAGAAAAATCACTTCTTTAGCCGGAACAGAAAGCGCAGGGTAAGTGGTTCAACTTTTCTTACCTGCCGCCTTTTTTAAATCCCAACGGCTGGGAGGTCGCAGTGCCGCTCCCGTCCATTGTGCGCGTTGCTTTCAGACGTAATGACGGGCACGCGGGCAGGCAGCCCTTCTTCACGTAGTCACTCACGTGACTCCGAAGTAAAATTGAAAATATTTAATCACAGTCCTGACTAGTGCTTTATAGATTGTGACATGGATTTAGAGTTGCCAAAAGGCAAGTCTCTTGCTTCAGGATACCCAGCCATCATATGGCTAGTCAGCTATCGGACCTGGTCAATAGTGAGCAACAGGATATTGAAAAGTCCCGACACAAATTGTCATCTATCTAAGTTTGCCAGTGATGCTGCCAGGCCATCTGAGTTACTACAGCATTATGGGTCTTTCTTTACAGGATATTGATGGTGGGGGACTTCGAGATGAAAATGTAATTGAATGCCAAGAAATGTTAAATTCACACTTGTTAGAGATGATAATTGTCGAGTTTACGGTATGCAAATGTTATTTGGGATTTATTAGTCATTATCTTAGCGTTGTCCAAGTCTTGTTTCTTGCAGGCCTGCAGGCAGAGACGGTTTAATTTGCTCAGGATTGCAACTGCAAATGAATATTGTAGAATCATGAGCATACACCCCATTTCTGGACCCTAAGGATTGAAGGGAGGTCATTAATGAAATAGTTTCTTTAAAAAAAAAAAAAAATGGCATAGGGAATAGGTGACAGTTTGAAGGCAGCGTGCAGGTGAACACTTGTATACATACATTGTGACCTTTTAAAGCTGAAACCTGCAGCCAGATTGACAGCAGCAGGAAACAGGCCTTATAGCAAGTTAAATGCGTTAGGAATCTCATGAACAGCTGACGGACCCAGTGGACTAAGCAGGTCCGACCACCAGTGACCGAACAGTTTCACAGCACCTGGAAATGTCGGGAAGCCAACATTGTGCTAGGTCCGAAGGAAGGCGTTGAGGAAAGACTGTAGGGTAGGGGAATACATCCTACACACTGGGGACAATTTACAATTTAACCAAAGCCAATTGACCTACAAACCTGTACGTCTTTGGAGTGTGGGAGGAAACTGAAGCACCCGGAGAAAACCCACGCGGCCACGGGAGAACATACAAACTCCATACAGACAGCGCCCGTAGTTCAGATCAAACTCGGATCTCTGCCGCTGTAAGGCAACAGCTCTACTGCTGCGCCACCGTGCCACCCACTGTTGCTGTCTATACGCAGGAAGAAGGAGCACAGCCAGGCTTAATTTTCCAAAGTGATGGCCAGAAATGAAGCAATGGACCACTGACGGGGAAGTTGTAGTGGTCAGGAGGATTTGATCCTCTGGCGCTGCAGGAGAAATAACTTCTCCAAATGAGCTTTGGTTTAGAGATACAGAATGAAAGCAGGCTATTCAGCCCACCAAGTCCATTTTGGCCACTGATCACCTGTCCACATTAGGTTATCCCACTTTCACATCCACTTTTAAAACATTCAGGGCAATTGTTACAGAGGCCAGAAGCTACAAACCCACAAGCTGATATTGGACAAAGTCAGCATGGATTTACGAAAGGTAAATCATGTCTGACGAATCTTATAGAATTTTTCGAGGATGTTACTAGTAGAGTGGATAAGGGAGAACCAGTGGATGTGTTATATCTGGACTTTCAGAAGGCTTTCGACAAGGTCCCACATAAGAGATTAGTATACAAACTTAAAGCACACGGTATTGGGGGTTCAGTATTGATGGGGATAGAGAACTGGCTAGCAGACAGGAAGCAAAGAGTAGGAGTAAACGGGTCCTTTTCAGAATGGCAGGCAGTGACTAGTGGGGTACCGCAAGGCTCAGTGCTGGGACCCCAGCTATTTACAATATATATTAATGATCTGGATGAGGGAATTGAATGCAACATCTCCAAGTTTGCGGATGGCACGAAGCTGGGGGGCAGTGTTAACTGTGAGGAGGATGCTAGGAGGCTGCAAGGTGACTTGGATAGGTTGGGTGAGTGAGCAAATGCATGGCAGATGCAGTATAATGTGGATAAATGTGAGGTTATCCACTTTGGTGGCAAAAACAGGAAAGTAGTCTATTATCTGAATGGTGGCTGATTAGGAAAAGGGGAGGCAACGAGACCTGGGTGTCATGGTACACCAGTCATTGAAAGTAGGAATGCAGGTGCAGCAGGCAGTGAAGAAAGCAAATGGTATGTTAGCATTCATAGCAAAAGGATTAGAGTATAAGAGCAGGGAGGTGCTACTGCAGTTGTACAGGGTCTTGGCGAGACCACACCTGGAGTATTGCGTACAGTTTTGGTCTCCTAATCTGAGGAAAGACATTCTTGCCATAGAGGGAGTACAGAGAAGGTTCACCAGATTGATTCCTGGGATGACAGGACTTTCATATGAAGAAAGACTGGATAGACTCGGCTTGTACACGCTGGAATTCAGAAGATTGAGGGGGGATCTTATAGAAACTTACAACATTCTTAAGGAGTTGGACAGGCTAGATGCAGGAAGATTATTCCCGATGTTGGGGAAGTCCAGAACTAGAGGTCACAGTTTAAGGATAAGAGGGAAGACTTTTAGGACCGAGATGAGAAAATCATTTTTTACACAGAGAGTGGTGAATCTGTGGAATTCTCTGCCACAGAAGGTAGTTGAGGTCAGTTCATTGGCTATATTTAAGAGGGAGTTAGATGTGGCCCTTGTGGCTAAAGGGATCAGGGGGTATGGAGAGAAGGCAGGGATGGGATACTGAGTTGGATGATCAGCCATGATCATATCGAATGGTGGTGCAGGCTTGAAGGGCTGAATGGCCTACTCCTGCACCTATTTTCTATGTTTCTATGTCTTTTGGATGTGGGAGGTAACTGGAGCACCTGGAGGAAAACAGGGACAACATGCAAACTCCACACAGGCAGGGTTGATTATATGGCGTGATTGTAATGAGTTGTGCTTCCCATGAGTTTGTTTACAAATTAGAATTATATGGGACTAATTACATCAATAATCTATGGGCAGTTCTTCCAAGTTGATTACCACCTCACAGATATTTACTAGGTTGACTGGACCGGAAATTCTTTGCAGTCTCTGAATTTGGCCTAGGTCAATGTGGCTGTCTGTTTAGTTTTACCCCAATCGGTAGCAACATGGTTTAATGTATAACCAAGTGATTTACTAGGCCATTTCAGTTCGGTGGCACCAATAGTGAGTTAAGAGCATTTTTCTCACAAATGGCCCTTCTCAATACATCAGATGCCACAAACCACGCGATCAATGCAGACTCCCGTTGTGCAGAAAATGCACAAAACCCAACAGCAACAACAGCCAAGTAACAGATATTATGGAACTGAATTTCATAGCCACCGTTTTCCTTTTAAATGGTCACAGGTTTTGATTTTGATTGCTGCTTTTACATTTTAGTCAATTGTGATTAGTGACTCAGCTTTGCTTTTGCCCAAAGGAGATTCTTGAGACAAAATATAAAAGTTTGTCACATGGTATATATTAATGCACTTAAATTCAAATTAAAAATATTTCTTTGTAGAGTTTGGCTTCAATGAAAACAGTGGAAAACCTAGATTAAATAAAATGCAGATTTGTCATCAACTCGCAATTTCACTGAATTTTAATATATCTGGTTTAATATATCCTTATCTGGTTTATAATACATTATGCATGCTTAATTAAACACATTAAATTATTTGAAGATTAATATTCATCAATATAACAGAATCCTAGGCACCCTGAGCCCCCTGTTGGTAGAATCAGGCAGTAGCCAGCATTAGGATTTGTTTACCCAGCTTTCATGAACATGCAATTTTCATTTATGATATCCATTTTTGATGTTTTTCATGATTCCAAGTTCCAAATAGTAGTACTTACATACCACCCTTAACATGTTAATATATCTTCAAACGTCAAGGTAAATTACTTTATTAAATCAAGAATACAAAGGAGTGCTGTCACTGCCCTTAATATATTACAACCTGCATGGGAAATAAAATTCCCCCAGTGTTTTATTGGCAGAAGGGACAAAAAGAAAAAGAAACAAAATACGTAGATTATGCTTAAAGCATCACTTAAAACGGCAAGGCCAAAGGGTTAAGCCAGTAAGCTGCCCACAGCAGCAGCATAACATATTATCTCATTCACATACAAGCTCCACTAATAGTCACCTTATGCAGCTGTATTAGCGCAACATTGTGAACCAACCTGAAATACCGACGTCTGACTGCTGTTCGTCAGCTAAGCATCACCGTTTAATGGCAGAAACTATATATAAATGGCATTGCACGTGCACTTTTGTGAAAGCTAGATGTCCACCTGCCCCTCCCCCCAATGTCTAGGTAGTCTGTTTCTCTTCAATGTAATGCTGATGTACATTTTTTTTAAGTTTTCAAGGCAATATACTTAAGGTTAGCATTGACCAATATTTTAGCAAATTGAATCAAAATGAAATTTATACCACTTGTTACCCCAATTGAATCACTTACAATGCAACTGGAAAATTATTAATAGATACAGAATGGGTACATTTAGATGGTTGAGTGTAAAAGATGATTGGCATGTGCTTGACAATATTCGGTGTGCTGAGCAATGCAAATCTAAATAATTGGAAAATTTTATGCTTGGATAAGGACAGTGCCATTAAGTACCATATACTGCACGTGTGAGGAATACTATACAGCTGGAGGGATATGATAACATTTCAAATTATAAATGTGGGTTAAACGTGTATCAAATAAAAATAAGCATTTAAACTTGGAAATAAATTATTTATGAAGATATAAACATGCAGAAGTACGGTCAACATCCATTTTGTGGTGCTAAACTATCACCTATACAGCAGGAAGAATACAGGTTTTGAAACAAGGAACAGCGGAAACAGCAGGAAGAATACAGATTTTGAAACTGCGGAAAGACACAAATTGCTAGAATAACTCGGCGGGTCAGGCAGCAGCGTGGAGAACATGGAAAGCAGATATTGATTATTAAAATTTCTGGTAAAGGTTGTATAAAGATCAGCATACAGTGTCAATGTAGGCAAGTGTGTGTCACTTTATGGCTCAAGGGTTCAAGCCATCACTGCATAGTTAGCTTGTCCTGAGATGTCGAGTTCCTGCTACAATCAGAAAAACCATATCTCCCTAGGAACAATGGGCCATTATGGCCTCCACCCGTGGTCATCTGTTGCTGGCCCTGATCTGTTTTGGCCTTCTTCGACCTCCACACCCCCCCCCCCCCCCCCCCCCCCCCATTTCAGTCTGAAGAACGCCACCTATTCATTTGCCTCAGAAATGCTGCCCGGGTAGCTGAGTTACTCCAGCACTTTATACCTACCTTTTGACCCAAACCCAGGTTGCATTCAATGGAAGGCATTTTCAAATATACCTGCTTGAATCTGGTTGGAACAGCCCTGTGTTCTAAATAAAAGTAGACACTACTCCTGTTCATTGCTACCCAAATTTTGTTCCCTCCTAAACTCCCCACTAACCTAATTGCTACTGCAGGCACTATTGAATAAATCTACCCTTCTACTTTGCAGTCAAGCTTTCTATAGCTTACTTTTCAATCGAAGTGAAGGCTTTTCCTTAATTCCAGTTGTACCGCAACTCACCATTCACACCTCATTCCATGCATCCAAATTGCTAGCCCCATTTATCTATAAGTGTTGACTACTAGAGCATGTTACTGGGAAGAAATCTCTTCTGCTTCAGTTTTATACTAGAAATGGGCCTAGCTAGTCTAGCCTGAAACTAGTTCCATTAGATTATTTGACAGGACAGCAGGATTTCAGATTAAAATAAGATTTTAACACTTTTAAAATTTTGCACTGAAAGCACTGCAGAAAAAAAGCATTACCAAGCAAATTAAAATTGCTTATTAGAGATGTTGGGACAGGAACTATCGCAATGTTACAGAAACATTTAGACAGATACATGGATTTTGACAGGTTTAGAGGGATGTGGGCCAAATGCAGGCAGGTGGGACTAGTGTAGATAGGAGATATTGGTTGGTGTGGGCAAGTTGGGCCGAAGAGCCTGTTTCCACGCAGTATGACTCCGACATATAATTTTATTTTTTTTAAATCAAGGCATTTTTTATTGTGTCATAGGTAATACATTTTCTATACTTGACTAGAACATAGGGCATATAAAAAATTGGTACAACATTGATATCTAATTGGAAAATTAAAACACCTAACAATTATAGAATCTCTTAAGAATTTTATTACACATGTAAAAACATTTCACAGACAACGTATAATATGTTTAAACAGAAGCATCCTTTAAGGCTTTGTGTTTCTAGGTCTCATTTGGCCACAAATTACATTTCATTAGTAAATTGTTTTTTTGGGGGGAAATAAATCTGTTTGAAGCAAGTTCTTGATACAGGTAAAAAAGCTGTAACAAGGCTTGACCAAAACGTTCTGCCCAAAGTTTTATAAAGTTACAATAAAGAAATTGTATCACACCACAAGAGCAGCATTCAAACAAAAAGGTATTTTTTAGCAGCAACAATACAAAGTTATTTCACTCAGTTTGGTCTATATTGAACAATTAATTGTACAAGTGAAACACACTCTGTTTGGTACATTACAGTTCACTAACACTGGTATATAAATATCTGCATGCTTCCCTGATTTTTTTTTTTGAAATATCGATGTGCAGTAATAGAAATTTAGCAGGATATTAGCCTGTATCTTTCCTTGCCTAGCATCAAAAAAATGCAATGCTTCATTTGACAGAAGTAACTAGCTGTATTAAAATGCCAACATTTAGATTGATTGTGGATATGTAGTTTAAAATTTCTAAATATTATACAACACTCTGTGTATGTCTAGAAAGGAAAGCTAAAGTAGGTTTATAATCAATATCCCTATTTTCTTCCTCTAAAATACTCATGGGAGCAACGCAAGCCAAATAGAAATGTTCAGTCTAGCTTATTGACTTACTGAAAAGGAACAAAATTAAAAAGAAAAATACAAAAAAGCAGCTTTAGGTTTACATGCACAATTTTCATAACCATTGCATTGTCCCATCTTCAGTATAGATTTCAGTGCAGTTAACATTTAGGTGATGTATTTGGAGTGAAAATGCATGTACACCTATATACCTGAATAAACATTTCAGACACATACGGTAACTGGAAGACTATTGTGCAGTAACATAATGCATGACTTAGCTCTGTAATAAATGGTTCAAATAAACTGTTCAAAATGACAGCATGCCGGAACTCTGAATCCATAAATTACTATTTTTGAAAAGTTACTTAAAGAAAATCAGTTCAAACAAATTTAAAATTGACTTTCAGTACCTTGAACAATATGTAGTACAGCAATGCTTTCAGGCAGAAATTTAAGCTAAATGGCATTATTACTTGGAAAAATGCCCATTGATGTCAATACTATCAAAAAATATGCTCTGATTCTCTTTAAAGTTAATGATTAACTGAACAATTGGAAAAAATGCACACAGTATTCATTGTTAACAGATGCACATACCTTGACCAATATATATAATCTCAAAAATAACAAATAAGGACATTTTCATCTTGTCCCAACCTATATCAACAATAATGGATTTATTATTTGTTTATTCTTGTTGAGAGATCTTGTTATGCATTAATTGGATGCTGCATTCGTCAATGAAGTAAGTTAACGCATTTCAACAGAATTGGATTGGCAGTATAGAATTGAGATGAGGTGCAGAGGACACACGAAAGCTGAAAAGTCCTTTCTTTACCTTTTCACTAAGCATCTAAACTTCCTTTCCGGCACATCCTCACTTTACCCTTCAAAACAGATTCCATGGAAAAATCTGGATTGCCTTATAAATTAGGTGCCAGCCTAGGTTTAGAGGGTTGCACTCTTACTTGAATCAGGAGGTTATGAATTCAAAAACCACTCCAGGGATTTAAATTTATAATGCAGGCTGATATCTCAGCGAGGTAGTAAAGGAGTGCAATCGTCATCATTCCCATTTGATTTTATATCTAATCCACTATTTTTAAATATGCATCGGACCATGAGACTCTCCCATCTTTCTGGCAAATATTTTTTCCTCTGCAACCTGCATCATTTCAAAACAAAAGTATCCGGTCATTGTCAAATAATTTATTCGGGGACTTTTCTATCCCATTTCACAATAGTAAATATTTTCAAAGCGACAAGATCCGTAACTGCACTGATGTACAGAGGAATCTTGGGGTCCAAGTCCATAGTTCCCTGAAAGTGGCAACATGTGTAAACACAGTGATAAAGAAGGTGTATGGTATGCTTGTCTTCATTAGTCAGGGCATTAGGTATAAGAGTCAGGAAGTCATGTTGCAGCTTTATAAAAAATTGTTGGGCTGCATTTGGACTCCTGTGTGTAGGAACGATGCGAAAGCTTTGGAGAGGGTGCAGAAGAGGTTTACAAGAATGTTGCCTGGATTAGAATGTATCAGCTATAAGGAGAGGTTGGATAAACTTGATGTTTAAGAAGGAATTTCAGATGCTAGAAAATCGAAGGTAGACAAAAATGCTGGAGAAACTCAGCAGGTGAGGCTCACCCGCTGAGTTTCTCCAGCATTTTTTTCTACCTGGGATAAACTTGAATTGCTTTCTCTGGTGCATCGAGGGGAGAACTGATAAGAGGTATATTAAATTATGAGAGACATAGATACGGTAGACGGCCAGAACCTATTTCTCAGGGTGGAAATGTTAAAGACTTAAGGCACAGCTTTAAGTGGAGAGGAGCAAATTTTAAGATGATGTGAGATCAAGTTCCCCCCACCCCCACAGATTGGTGGGTGCCTGGAATGCACTGCCAAGGGGTAGAGGCAGATATGATAGAGACATTTAAGAGGTTTGAGATAGGCACATGAATATGCAGGAAATGAAGCAATTTAGATAATGTGCTGGCAAAGATTAGTTTAATTTCAGCATAAACATTGTGGGCCGAAAGGCCTGTTTCCTATGCTGTACTGTTGTATGTTCTTCTCCAATCATTTTTCATTCACTGCTTCTGTAAATATTTAAAAGGATACCAACTGGTTGTCACCTAAATTATACTTAGACAGTAAATGGCCTTAGGGTGGCACAACACCAATGTACCAAGTTCAATCCTGACCACCAGAGCTGTTTGGAGTCTACATGTTTCGTTTTGACATTATTTTTCCAGGTGCTCCAATTTTGTAAGTTCATACGTTATAGGAGCAGAATTAGGCCATTCGGAACATCAGGTTTACTCAGCCATTCAATCATGGCTGATCTATTTTCCCCTCTCAACCCCATTCTCCTGCCTTCTTCCCATATAATCCCTGACACCCGTACTAATCAATTTCCTGCCACAATTCTAAAGACATGTAGATTGGAAGGTTAACTGGCCACTGCAATTTGCTCCTCGTGTGTAGGTGGGTGGTGGAATGGCGAGAATGTAGGGAGAATAAAAAACAGGGGATTAACGTAGGTTTAGTGTAAAGAGGTGGTTGATAGTTGGCATGGACTCAGTGCCAAAAAATTTGTTTACATGCGGTACGCCTCTACGACTAACATCATGCAGGAATGCAACGGTTATTTGTTGACTGCAACGCAAGTGACAGATTGATCACTTTACGTCATACCAATATAAACTTTACAATCAAGACAGCTGCATCAGATGAGATTCAATCTTTACTCATGTTTTTGCAATCATTTTCTTAAATTCTCTTACTCCTTCCAACACCTTGAAGGATACAGGCAGGGTTTTCTTTCCAAGAGCTTATGGCAACTACTGAAATGTGCATTGGCTTGCCCTCGATTTGTTTCTGAAAAATATTCTGCATTTGTTTGGCATTTGTACAAATATCAAGGGAACTCACTATGAAGGAAACGGGTCTAGAACATGATGGAAAGTTTAAATAAATGTTCAACCAATTATTGCATAAATGAGCTGTATTACCGAGGTGCGATTGCCAGCTATATTCTTAAAATTCAAATATTACTTTAGTACATCTCTCACAAAGACTCATGGTTAAGGCATATTTTCAAGAACAACTGAAGGAAGATCAGTTCTGCTTGAATGTTTCCTCTATGCTTTTAAGAACTTGGTACCATAGATGTTCCAGGTCATACCTGGTATTTTTATTTGGTGATTGTGATTTTATGTTCAGGTCCTAGCATACCAGTCAATTGTCTCACTGCTTAGGAATAGATATAACAACATTAAATGAACACATTTTAACGGCCAATTTAATCTGTGCAGATCATATCATATTGGCATGTAATTTACAAATGGATGCCACTCACTGAATGATTTGGTAACTCTTTAAAAAACAAAAGCTAGGAACTAAAGCACTTTTGGATGCCTATTTATGATTTGCTAAAGTGATCTTTAGCAAGATTGAATCTATATTCTACAGACTTTTTGAAAAATAACATGTTAGTAAAATCTAGTAAGAATTTAGCCTCTAATAAATAGTTTGGTTATTTTTCCTAATATGTGTCAATAGAATGCATAAAAAACCTAATCACTCAATATAGGGATAACATGGTGAATGGTTTTATGGTATGCAAATGTGGGTGTTAAATTCACACAAATATTATTGTAATTTTATTGGTCAATGTAACAGCTATAAAATGATAATACACAGGATTTTACACTTAATACGTTAATATTGTTGTGCAATTTAATATGTTTAATTAGTTAGTAGAACAGGATATGGGTGGCATGGAGATGCAGCAGTTGGAGCTGCTACCTCAAAGCTCCAGGGACCCAAGTTTGATCTTGACCTTGGGTGCTGTCTGTACAAAGTTTGCAAGTTCTCCGATGTGAGCACGTGGGTTTGAATTAAGTACCCTGGTTTCTTCTTGCATCTCCAAGATTTGTTGGCAGATTAATTTGTAAATTACCTTTTAATGTAGCTAAATGGCAAAATAATAAAAGAGTGAAGTTTATGGCCTGATGAGAGGGAAAAATGATGCAGGTCTACAGGAAAATAAGTGTGAATAGAATGGCTCTGCTGGGGGGCAAAATGGGTTGAATGGCCGCTGTGTGTAAGTGGTAAGTAAATATTTAGCATAGCTGGAACTATATTATGATTTGAAGGCTTGCCCTTTTAGTTGATTATGCTTCTATCGATATTCTGTACATAAATTATTCATCAGTATTATCATAGACATCATGAAGGAAACATACTCAGGTACTCAACAAACACTCCCGACTTGTTGATCTCTTAATCTAATTGAATAACGCCCATCACATACAACTGAAAATCTGCCACTGATTGTAGACCTGCAACTGTACTCCAAGTTTATTTGTAATGGAATATTTAAGTTGGAGTACATTGTACAAGTTTTTAAAAATATATTAAAGAAGTCTGTAATGATAGAAGTTGTTATAAAACATGACCTACTTAAATTATGTAATTTAATAGTCTGTACCTGACATGATTCCTTAGTCCTATTTCCAGAGACATGATTGGATTGGTTTTGTGGGGGGGTCTGCAACAGAAACTGATAGGTTTAGAATGAAGAACACAGACTGCAAAAGTGGGCAGTCCGAGAGGAAGACCAAACTCCCGAGATCTGAAATAAAAACAGGAAATACTGAGAAAATTCAGCCGGTCAGGCAGCATCTGTGGAATGAAAGTTAATATTTTGGAACTGCAACCTTTGGTCAGAACTGGAAAAGAGAGAAAGGACGGATGTGCAGAACAAAGGGAATATTTGTGATAGGGCAAGTTGAGATGGCTTAATGAGGGCAGATACTAGAATATTAAGCTTCTTGGTCTTTCGGTTATTAATTATGAGTTTGTGGTACCTGCCCGTGAAGCCAGACTTACACAAATAGGATAGGATAGACTAAACCAACATGATATAAAAACAAAAATTGAAAAGTTCTGAAAAAAGTAAAAGTATGTCCAGAGAAACAGCTAATGTTTCAGATGAGGGGTCCTTCATCATACCTGAGAAAGAAAGAAAACAAGTTAGCTTCAGTAGCAGCAAATGTGGGGAGGGAGGAGGAGGAAAAAGGACATTTCTCTGGTAGGATGAAGTAAATATGGCAGGTGGATGAAGCTACTATGAGTGTAATTTATTACAAATGTGATTCTCGCTATGCCCTGCAGGCCTCTGTATACACAGAGAAAAAAGGAAAGGAAAGATTAACAGGTAAAAATGGTTCTTATATAGACAGGAAGAAATAAATTAATAATTTTCCAGTATTAGACAATTCTGCAAGGCTACAAGTGTCCAGATGGAAGATGAGGCGATGTTCCTCAAGTTTTGGGTTCATTAAATCTCGTTGTAACAGTGCAGGAAAGTTGGTGATGGTCTAAAGTACATGGTTAATGTATTAGATTATTAGCCCATTGCAGGAGAAGCCTGATATTATCTTCAATATCTGTAATTCAAGTAGGGTGCTACTGATAACTTACTCAACAATATATTTCCTCTATTTCAGTCAATGGAAAACCATGCACTAGATTCCAACATGCATCTTTTAAACTCATGCACTGCAGTTACAAAATCATATGGAAGCATCATATTAATAATTTAATAACAAAATATACTTTGGAGTACCCATTTTTAAAACATTACCAGACAAAATTTTGCAATTACAATTTTAGATTACTATTTTTCCAATTTAAAATGAAGGCTGGGCTGCAAAGTTATCAAATTTAAGGATTCTCTTTTCTTCAATTAAAATAGCTGCCTTCTATCACAGAGCTCTGAAAAACACTGATGATACCATCAATATAGACTATTTAACTATACATTTAAAGTTGTCTAATTATGGAATTTTAGTCCCTGAAAAATTGAATTGTATTCCCCAAGCTTTGATCATAAGGGGCTAATTAACTGTATGCACTAATTGCTGCAAAGCCATCTGGACACAATCGATGATCTTTAATAATTGCACATTGCAGGTTTGTTCCTGTGGACATCAATACAATGAGAATTTCCAGCTTCACTTGTGCTTTGGCAAGAATGGAAGGAACTTTTAATTGTGAATCAGTAATTCGTCATGGCCTTCTAATGTCACAGGGAAATGAGTAACAGCCAAGATACCAAAGAAAACTGAAACATTCATACACAAAATCAACCAAAGTATAGATCGTAAACAGCGTTTAAACTCAATTGTGATATTTAGATAGGGAAAGAAAAAGAATATCTCTACCTTACAGAAGTAGAATGTTTTCCACAGATTTAGAAAGCATGACAAAAGGTACAATCATTAAAAAATAATTTAAAAATTCTTCTAATTAATGTATTAGATTTGATTTTGCTCCTTAAGGTATGGAATGGACATTTTTAACTCCCTAGGCACTCCTCATCAACATCAATTGTCACGTCAAGTACACCATGAGCCAGATACCAACTGAAGATTCATTTTGCCAACCATCCTCGCATCCACCGAGTTGGATCGATCATACTTTGGCACAAATTGGTACTAACTGGCAGCTTTGTGCTGTGGACTCGCAACAAAATTATAACTGGCTATTTCTGTAATCAAATTTAGTTTGGAATTTTTTTGGCTTGTATCAGTAAAAGCATAATTAGACAAGACTAGACTTAACCCAAATATCATCCATGAAAAGCACAAAGATTACAAGAGCAAACTACCCACAAAATAAAAGGTATTCAAACACTATACTAAATTGAAACTAATTGCATTTTAACAAGCAATCAAACTGATGCTGGTATAGACAATAAATGGTCATCAAGAACTAAACACGTTAATGTTATAGTTTTACAACTATAAGATTGTTTTCTGGTGCATGAAAATCAGAATGCATTTGAATTGGGGTTACTTATTTTTGGTGTGACCCATTTAGTGTTGTGTAGAAAATGGAAATTGCCACTATAATCACTTTTCAAGTGTGTCCAATATGCCTAAGTCATTAAAAACAACTATATTTGACAGGAGGCGCTTCCCTTGTTATTGGTCCATGCACCAGGGGTTAAAATGAGGCATGAGTAATCCAATAAGATGTCATAGAACTTTGAAATATTGAAATACATCCCGTCTTGTATATTTGTCTCCACATCCACTTTCTTTGGGTATCTGTAGGACTGTGATATGTCATGTGGGCATGCTCCAAATGTTTTAGCATATCTCGGTGATGTCTGCTGTACAACATGCTTTTAAGCTATTCCTGCCTCCACAGGATGTCAGGTGCTGTAGCAGTAAAAATACTTTAGATCCCGCTGGGGTTGAGTATATCGTGGAAATTCCCATTGTGTTGTAGGGTTTGTTTGGCTGTTAACTAACACTATGAAATAAAGTTCAACACATTGCAAAAGATCATGTATCTCTGTGACAACTTTCTGTAACATTTTCCCTCAATGTAGCTGCAGTATTTATGCTAATCTTTCAGTGTTTCAATGGCTCTTCTTGTAAAGTTTAAGGCGTAATCCAAATACAAAGAAATTCATGCCACCCCTATCCCACCCTAGTTATCTGTGCCACAGACTGTTCAATGCTGCTCCCCAAAAATTATTGCTCTCATTTAACATAAAAAATGCATTATATATATATATATATATATATATATATATATATATATATATTGCATTTACGTTAAATGAAAGCAAGTCTAATTTGCAGTTAAAACGAGATTTAGATAATTCATTTATTTATGTTCAAAAATGGATGCGCCCATTGACCTAACAATGCATGGGTGGCACAGTGCCACAGCAAATGGAGCTGCTGACACAAAACTCCAAGTTCAATCACCTTATTGATACATGGTGCTCTAGTTTCCTCCCACCAGCCAAAGATGTAGGACCAGAAATTGACACTAGAAATTACCCCTTAGACAGGGGTAATGTGAGGGAGAATAGGATACATGAAAATAAATAGGGGAATAGGACTAGTGTGAAGGCTCTCAAGGCTGGCATAGATGAGTTGAATGGGCTTACTTCTTTGCCATGAGGAAAGATGAAATAAAATGTGAAATCATTCCAGTTTATAGAAACTAACAACCTAGCAAAAAGTAGAAAACGTATTTAACAGCTAAACATATTTTAGCGCATATGTAGTTTGTATTAAGCTGCTGTTGTACATTATATATTAGTGTAATGGTTTAAATGAATTGCAAAAAAATACACAATAGAAATAAAGATGTTGCAAAAATACAGGAGTCATTTTAATCAATCTTCAAATATCTTAGTGGCTTTAAAAAACAATCATTGTGGATAAAGCTGTCATATGTTGCCATGTCATATTTGCCCCAGATTGGTGCCCTACTGTTTCCTGAACTGCTAATGTTTGTGTAGCAAAGATGCTCCATCAAATAGTTTTTCCATTTTGGTTTTTCCTTTCTGGCGACTTAAAACAGTGATTTTCCATTTCATTTTAGTGTTCCAAGTCAACCACCTTGGTGTGGGGACTGAAACTAAAAAGGACAATTTGTTGACGGTGGGAGACTTCCTTCCCAAAAAAAGCATTAGTGATGATGTGAATTTTACAAGAACCCAAAGACTTCATCACTTTACATGATACTTGTATGTTTCAGATTTATTATTCACCCAATTTCTCAAACGGTCACAATGACATCTGGTTTTCCTTACTATTATTAGTCCTAGCTACTCATCAAGCAACATAAAAACGATAATACAAAATCCTCTAGCTTGGATTAATTTTTTTGCCCAAAATAAATATTCAGTGGTTCTGTATAGTTTTATTATTTCTTATTGATCAGAATTGGGAAACAACAAAGTGAATAAAAATACTTTGAAAACTGCAAAGAGCATCCAAATACCCAAGGAAAATACATCCGTATTAAAGTTTTTTGCACATTTAACCAGATGTGGTAGTTTCTGCATCAAGCACAATTATTTTAGTCATTTTAAAACTCAAAATCCCAATTAAATAGTCTGATGAAAGATCATCAAGGTAAAATATCAACTATATTTCTTGACAGATGATGGTTGGCTTGCAATTTCTCTTTTAATTGCACAAATATAAGATGGCCACAATGCATTTCTTATATATTGTCTACGTTTAATTACTGAGAATCTATAATGTGCTATATAGCTATAATGTGCTATAATTAATCTATATAGTGATTATTTTTCAAAAAACAGGAACATTTACTCTCAAAGCAACCATTCTATCAGTAAATTTATATTGTCATTATTCTGGAAGCCACCATTGTAATTGAAGATGTAGAGAGCCTTTGTGACTACTATATTTTAATTCTGATTTTTAAAAAAATAAAAAATTTTAAACATATTATTTAAACCTTTCCAACGCTCAACAAAATGGGCTCATTTTTAACCACCGGAAAGTGGCATACATTGTGCTAAAAACAGAAATTAGTGGTGAGGTTCCTATGTGCGTAAAGTGAGGCAAATAGGTGTTGAGTGAGTCAGGAGAGTGAGATACATGAGAGTGTGAGGTGAAGGAGACAAGTCAGCAAGGTGAGAGAGGCAAAGACCATCTAAAATACATTTCAAAATCAATGAACACGGATCTACTTTATGGAGCTTCCAAGATAAAGCAGGACCTTTCATGGAAAAACCTGACAATGAGGGTTTTCAAGTCTGAACCTTAATAATTAATTAAGATTGGTTATCTTGATTATGACTTGTATTGCTCATTTTTGTTGGTCTGCTGATTTCTTTATATTTAACTAGCATAATTGGCTGAGAATAAATACAAGGCTGGTAGGCAATTCAATGGAACAACAAAACAACACTAAAAGTGTCTGAATAATTTAAATATGATAACAATAATATAAAGGTCATCAATCCAATTCTTTGTAAATTTTCAAATCTTTGCTCTTCATTTATAAATTAATTTGGGGTTTTACAACAATGCCAATTTGGACAACATTTTAGTGATTTTGGATGCTAAAAAATTGGGAGTGCTGCACATTTCAGCCATCTGTTGCTCAATATAGTACATGCATGCTCTTCTATGCAGGTAATTTGTGCCACTTCACCTCATTTTATTCCTTGGAGAATATATTTGTGTTCTGAGAATTAAAGTTGAGATTTTAACAGGGCAAAATTATACAAAAAAAGTAGATGCCAAAGGTATGTACATGTTTAAAGCTGGTTGAATTAATAAGCTTTTTGCTCAAGTGTTTCAAGTGACTGCATCTTTCCTCAATTTCTGTATAACCTTTATTAAAGATCTACCAAAATAGAAAAAAAGAATACTTTTAGCATAATTTGAATTACAGATCCAAGCCAAGTTCTTTTCAATAAGAACTTCTCAGTGATCGACTATTAATTATAAGTGTGAATATTGCTTTAAAATAACAGTGATCTCACTATTTAATATATGATAGGTATCAAGTTTTAAACATTTTTCACATTTTGATTAAAAATGATAAATTGCAGCTCATCTTCATTAAATGGCAAGCACTCGCTGCCCTTTGAAGTATATCAATTCTTGTATTGATCTATATTGTAAAAAAAACAGGAAGTGGGAATGGTGTGGCTTTCTGCTTTAGGTAAAAGACGCTGTTGAAGCCAAAACCCATCCAGAGGCTGCTTCAAAACCAGCTGACTGTCTTTTGACCTCTGCTACCCCCTATGGGTGAGTTTTGACAAATGTCAGCAACATTGTTTTAGAGCACTTTGCAGCAGTTGTGAATTCCATTCCCAGCATAGGAAGAAAGCCAGAAGATAAATATAGTCCCTATTAACTAAAACAGTCACATTGATTGCATCCATAAAAGCACTGAATCTAAACGGTTATACTCTTCTCAGTTGGAAAATATGAAAGAAAGGAGAAGGGAAAACAGCAATTAGGCAGTGATTAAACCATGCAAAAGACTTTTGTCAATAGTAGTACATAGTGCTTTCAAATGTGAAGAAGCAATTTTGACTCTTCTCAGATGCCCCAATGAAATCTTGCCATTGATCAAATGTTGGGCATTGATATGTGATGTTATAAGTTGTAAAACCACACTACACTAAAGAGAACCAAGTGTGTGGCTTTGCCAAGCAAAAGCTGTTGGTCAGTTCTTTTAATTTAAAGGAATGGAGAAAGATAAAGGAAAATAATTGCCCAGGTCATGATTAATTCTGTAAAATAAATTAGGGAGTATTCATATTTTCTAAACCACAGAAACAAATCTTTTAAAACTTCCAAAGTGCTGATACTGCATATTAAAAGCATAATTAGGTCAGGATTTTACTTTAGGCAGGCATCCAATAAGTAACCAAATTGCCATGACTTAACTTGCTGACAACAGAATTTCTTTTAATGCAACAGTACATTATTTAGATGTAAACAGGCAAACCTTATGTAGTAGCATATGGTACACATGCTGCTTTAATTAAACACACACACACTGATTTAGCAGACTAAAGGCCAACATATGTCTCAAGAAATTAAGTATATTTTAACCTGCGACACTGCATTTAGTCTCACACATATTTACGAACCACCAAACTAGCGTGGTCGTTCCTTTTCTATTCTCATGACAAAATGACTTCTTATGACAGAATTCCAGATCAAGTAAATCTAATTTCCAATCTTAGATTCCAACTTTAAATCAAGCATTTCAGTTATTTAAAATAGATTTTTCTTCAAGATTTGTTTGGACTGCGGATAACTTTGAAACAACTGTCAATTAATTCATGAATTGATTGAGAAAATTTTCTATTAGAATTAAGAGAATTGCTTCCCTACTCCCCACGTCCAACACAAATCTGGCAACTGCATGGCATTCACTCTAGTGGTATATGACGGAAGGATTGGTCAAGGCGATCTCCCAACCAAAATAGGCCGCTATTCTATAAATGATAATAATTAATGCAGCTAGCCTTTATTTCGACCCCAGGTTTTAAACATCTGGGTCTAAAGTGTAGCAGCACCTTACCATACAACAGATAACATTCTTAAAAACATTTTACAATAAAAAAATAAAATTATTGTCATCAATTTTAAGTTGTGACCTAAAATTGCATGTTGTAGCTTATAATGAAAAAAATCCTTTCTGAAGCACAAATCAATTAAAGTACTTCCCCTGGAATTCAAAATTAATATATAAAATACTGTATCTAATTTGTTAGCAGCATTTGATGCCATTATGGGAATACAAATTTCTAACTAAAAAAAAGTTGATTTTATACAGAAACAGTTCATTTAAAAATAAAGAATAAAGAGCAATTTTTTTCAAGATTTGTAACAATTAGTCTTGAGGGAAAATTCAATCTCTTCACTCACCCCTCTTAGCAGAGCACAGAGTTTGCAATTAGCAGTTCTGTCAGGTATGGGGGGAGGAGGGGGAGAAGAAATGCCTCACAACTGCATCTTTCTAAGCATATCAACTGACACCGGTGGATGAAAGGTGATGGTGTGGTGACGAAGCCCATGAGCAGTCTTGTAACTTTTCCCACAGCGGCACTTGAAACATTTCCGGACACGGGTTTGAGTGCGGTGGCCATTCTTGGCATGGTACTTGATTCCATTAACATTCTAACAGAAATAAAGAATGGTTAACGTTATTTCAAAAATATTATTTGGATATTACAATAAGCAAACATTTTCTAACATAGTTTGCTTAATCACATATTTTAGTGGTGAATTTGATAGGCATTGACACATTTGGGTTTTTTTTAATCCATATCCAAAACTTGCAGTTAGTGAATTCCCTTTACACTAAACCCGAGATTATTTAAAATGTGGTTACCTCATCTGCACAGTATTGTCTTGGCTATGCTTTAGCCTTGTGTTTGAAATACCCCTCTAAATATAATTTAATAATATTACCAAATATTGATATCGGAAAATTCCTATTAATACTACCATAATAAAATGAGAACTCTTGATCAGTCAACTCAACAACAAATACATCCAATTTACAAAACAAAATAAATAAACTCCACAAAATCAATCCAACAAATATTTAAAAACTTGATTAGCATTAATTTTAATACTGTGTTACTGAGAAACACACCTTCCCCTACACCTGCATTATCAAGGATGCAAAACTGATATTTGTGATACTTTATTTTCCTTCTCTAAATATCCATCAATGCCCTCCAACCCCATCACACAATACAGTAATCATTTCCAATTTCACAGCCAGCAGCAACTAAATTTGCAGGAATAAAAGTTAGACATTGTTAAAAAGGACAATTATACTAAAAACTGACCTTTTTAAAAAATGGTTTTCATGTTAAATAGTTTTGACTTTTGGTTTTCATTCATTTTTTCCTCGAGTAGATTTTGTTCTCTATCACCCATTTCCTCCCCAGATATGTTTTGTGTTTCATATGTTTAACAAGCAGTAAACCCTTTCAACTCTGCAACACAGGTTCCTAATAGATCTAGCTCTCAGTTGTGGGTGGGCTAGGTTCTGCCTCCAATGGCCATGAAATACTTGGAATTCTAAGCACCTTTTAACAATTATATTGTCCAGGAACCAGACGAAAGGATTACATTTCTCTGCTGTCGAAAAGGCATTCCAATTAACAAATTAATGAAAAATTGTGATGGCTTTGTTTTTCTTCCTCCCCTCCCACTAAGTATATATTTATCAATAGACAAGAAATTTGTGCAATTTATAACCAGTGACATCATATTGGCAAGATATTTCTCATCAAAATACAAGTAAATTAAATGAAATGGTGATATATTAAAATACGATCCAAAATGTCCAATAATAGATTTCCGAAGATTGAACTTCGGAAAATAGATTTTTATTTGTTTAGCTAATAGGTTGCAAAAATCAAATGATTTTTTTGCCACTAAGGGTCTGCAAAATGTATGGTGGAGGTTGGTAGCTGAAAATAATTGGAGGAGGACTTTATAGAAGATACCGTTGCAATTAAGTTTTAAGTAGGAGCAAAAGTTTTGAGCTAAATTGATATAATTCACTGTTGTGACTGTTTCTCTCCACAGAATAATCTTCACTACCAATAAACTGAAACTGCGGTCATTATGTCAGAACACTCCAGGATCAACACATTCTAACACAAATCTGGGTTCCAAATGATTATACCATCTTTATCGACATCGAAAGTCAAATATACATTAACTATGTAGAAATACACCAATTCTACAATTTTAGTAAGGCAATCATAGTTATTATCAGACAACTGAGAAGCAAGTTTGGGAGGGAAATGAAAGTACAAAACATATTAATTTTAATTATAGAAAATGAATGCAAATGATATTTGCAGCCTTTTGTGAGAGTTTCACCTTACTTTAAAAAAAACCTGGTTGTTAAGTAATTAAATGAAAATATGGTACGTTTCATTTTTTCAGACATAAAAGCTCACGAAGATATTTGTTTTATATATTGTTGCTACATTGATGCTTTAGAAATCAATGCAAAGAAATCTAGTTTAGCAGCAAATTATGTAAATTAATGTAACTCCAGCAGTTATCATAGACAGATGGACCTTTTCTTAATAGTAGAAATATTTTCAATTTGATAGTGGTAAAACTGTAATTCAAACTCATTAACAGCACAAACTGAAAAGTATTGAGCAACTACGCTTTTAGTAATGACTGCCACTACTTGAAGGTCAGACATTGTTGTCTATTAAATAAAGAAAAACAACTGTGAAGCTGTGGTGTAGGGAACAGGTTATTAAGATGGAAAATATCTCAAAATAACACTGGTTTTTCAGGGGATCTCCCTCCAATGTGTATACTCAAAGAGGTAATAAATTACCCAAAATTTAATTCTTCACTTTGCTGACAATAATTCAAACTGAAAATTAGAAAGTTTGATTTTTGAAAATATAGCCGCACAATTAATTACTGACAAATGTACAAGCTTAACAACATTATTTCAGCTATTCTGGTCTACCAAAATCAAAACTTCAGTTTAATGTAAAAACTCTGCAATTAATTAGTTAGTCCCACTCCACTATATATTAGCAGCTCATCAAACAGGGCAGGTTAGCCTTACATTTTCCCCTACTGAGGATCTGGTTTAGGCTTCCGTCTAAACCATTACCCTTTATTTGTTGTTCCTTCCATCGTACCAGGCATTCCAAAGACTATTAATCTGCCAAGTCTGCTTGCTCTTTCAATAATGATGTTTGAGCAATTCAGCTGGACGGCTCTCGTGCATCAGACATGGAGCCAGAAAGATTTCAGAATAACATTGAATAGCTTTGTTATACTGGTAATTAAGACAGGACTGACATTCAAACAGGACCTGGACAGGATGTGGCAAATTACTGTATTCTTTGTGTGAAAAGCTGTTCCCACTATGGTTTGTCTGGCCTCCGGGGAACTCATCATCTTCACTAACAGTCAGAATGGGATTTTGTACCCTCTATTCCCTCTCCAAAACCTCATTCAAATACACATTTATGATTCATAGCAACACTATGAGCAAAAGCTTATTAATTTGTAAACTTTTGAGTAATGACATCATTGATCTTGTTGTCTCTTTGTTGTTAAGCAGTGCAAACAGAAATGCACCACCTTTTGTTTAAGTGCATTTTTATTGACATCTTCAAGGACAGCTTGTTGACTGGACACAATACATACCTTGTACCTCTTTTTACAGCCAGGTACAGGGCAAGCAAATGGCTTCTCATCATCCCCATTCAAGCACATTGAGCTTAGAATAGTCTCGGAGCTAATAGCACTTTCTGTTGTCCATGATTCATCACTGTCAGAATCTTCACATTCAATTTCTTCTTCATCTAATTCACTGCCTGAAGTTTCAGGAAAAAAACACATGGAAAAGGTTAATTATTTTAATGGATCTATATTTATATGAATCGCTTGAAATAAACTTCTCTTTTTGAGAAATAGGCCTCTCGGCCCATCATGCCTCTGCCGACCATTGAACACCCATCGCATGCTAGTTCTATGTTATCCCACTTTCACATACACCTACACGCTCTGGGCAATTTACAGAGTCCAATTATCCAACAAAACTTGCAACTTCGTCTTTGGGAAGTGGGAGGAAACCAGAGCATCCAGATGATACCCACACGGTCACAGAGGGAACGTGCAAACTCCACACAGACAGCACCCAAGGTCAGGATCAAACTCAGGTCTCTGGTGCTGTGAAACAGCAGCTCTACCAGCTGCGCCACTGTGCACATCATCTTCCCTTTGCAACCATAATGAATAAATGGCATTCACATCAACTCTCCAAGTACTTATTGCAAACCCACTTATGCTTTGAGCTGCCAAAGGTATCCTGGGTAATTAGCCATTACAGTTCTGTCACTGAGGGTTCTACAGTCAATACAGAAATAATTTGGGCAATGTTGAATGGCAGAGCCATCCAGACTTTTGGGATGATCAAGGACACATCCAGCTGTACCAGACATCTGTCAGGGCAATGAATCATTTTCAACTAGCAACATACTAAACCAAGCAACTGGAGCAAGACTAAACATTCAACAAGCAACACGCGCAGAAGAGAAACCCACCGTGATATACAGGAAAAAGGGGAAGTGAGGGAAAAATAGTAAAAGTTGCAATGAACAAATAGAAAATATACATTTCATTTTAGACTGAAAAATAGGAGCAAATTGTAGAAGGAACATAAAATAGTATTTATTCTTTCATGGAAAACCACAATCTCGTGAAATCTTGTAAAACAATAACAACAGTTAAGCGATCAGAAAATGATGAGGTGATCTTACTTTTAGGTTGCATCACCTGATAATTTGGAAACATGTAAACAAAAACAACCAACATAATTGCTTGAGTAAAAGGGTTTATCGAAACTAGAGAAACAATGGAAAAATTATCTCTAACATTATAATGCAGCCTATTAACATTATTGTTGCAAACAGCCTATTTCTGACTTAAATTTATGAAGATGGTCATTAAAGTCCAACTGGCAGCCTGGCGCAGTCTTGTTTTGAATACCAACCAAATATGAAACTGAATCATCGTGTTCAGTCACATAACTGTGCAAAATGTCTGCTTATATTTTCTTTAATTAAAAGATATGTAGGAGCTGTTTCAGCTTTGCATATTCTGATGATAGAACAATGATATTCATTATTTTCCGACTCTAAACACTGAAAGAGCGTCAAGAATGCTTCCATCAGAAGAAGGCGACTGATGGTAAAATTTACAACTGCATCAGCAAATTTTACATTTACATTTTCTGTAAGTGACATGTTTTTCATTGGATGGAGATCATTTTCAAACAACAAGATCATGAGTCTGATGCTTTGTTGCACCTCTTAGCAGCCTATCTAATGACAGTAATTAACAGTCGGCAATTAGCATCCACTTCAGAAGACATTCAAATGTTAATTTGCCTTCTCTAATGTGCAGCACAGCTGTGCAACAAGATACATGCCATGAATTGTACATGAAACTGTGAAGCAAATATTTCAGCTTGAATTTGCTTTGCAAAATCTAGCTATTGAGAGTGTAAACAAGGCTTCTTTCAACTAAGAGATTTAAAATAACCAATTCTAATTTTAATTATGGCCATAAGGTGACACTGATGTTATATTTTCAACTAAGAATATTTAATGCAATATAGTTCTTAAAAAAAAAACCCAATTAGTTGATTAACAAATTGTATTCAGAAACGTCAATATTCAGAAAAAGTAAAACTTACAGCAACTCGTGCATAGCTTTGCGTGCAAGCAACTCAAGCTGCAGCTTTCGGCATGGTGATCTGATTACAACCTTATTAAACTACTATGGAGCAGCTCCAGGTCACCCCCTAGGCTCCCATCTGCCTACACAATGCACCTTCCTCTATGAAAATATTAACCACACCATTGTGACAAATCAAAATTGTCTGCTTTAAAGGATCACATTGTATAAAATCAGTTTATCAACATGTTGCTTCCATGCTTTAGCTGTTGTGATCAATCAAGGAAGGCACACTGGATCTACCAAGTATGCTGAGAATCTGAATGCGTTGCACTTTACTTGGATGGTTAAAATCTTAAGCTTATGTTACAGTCTTCAAATAGCCAGCTGCACATTCACAGATGTATATTTTATAGAGGAGAAATAAAGATTAAATTTGCATTGATTCTCCCCAAAATGTATGACTTGCAAATTTAAAAAACAGAATATTGTGGATCAAGTAAATGTCAACCATTTTCTCAGCTCTATATCAGAAAATGCAACACAAAATAAAAACTTCAATCTTGATTAGAACTCCATGAACGGTATAGAAATATGTTATACAAAGAAATGCTCTTTTTTATGTTACAAAATGGTGAATTAACATGAAGAAATCGCTATTATCATTTATTCAGCAAAAAGTTCAATAAACAAGAACCCTCAATATGTAAAACTTCCATAATGCTAATTAGATTGATTGTGCCAATGTAAGCCAAGGGCCATCCTAACACGTATAAACCCATTCTTGTTGCATTACTCCCGTTTAAAAAATATTCTACAACTACATCCTAAATCAGTATTTATTTCATTTTTGTCAGTTTCTTTCATAATTTATATCTCAGTTAATTAACCACACTATAATAATTCCCCCTCATATAAAATTATTATTCTTAAATTGTCCTGCTCCCTAACTCCAAATCTGTGCCAGCTCCAAAATTCATGTCCAAACTCAACTAGTTTAAATTTCTTACATCAGAAGATCTTTCAGGAGGGTGAACCCTTGGAAAGCATTCAGCCCTAACGGTGCATATGGCCGCATTATTAAAACTTGTGCAGACTAACTAACTGGAGTTTTCGTGGACATCTACAACTTCCCTCTACTATAATTTGAGGACCGGCAGTGATGCAGTGGTGGAGTTGCTGCCTTACAGCGCTGAAGACCAGTGTTTGATCCAGAGTGCTATCTGTACGGAATTTGTACGTTCTCCCAGTGATTGTGTCCAGGTGCTCTGGCATCATCCCACATTCCAAAGACATGCAGGTTTTGTAGATTAATTGACTTCTGTAAATTGCCCCTAGTGTGTAGCAAAACTGGGATAACATAGAACTAGTGGACAAGTGATCATTGTTTGGCACTTACTTGGTCGGCTGAAGGGCCTGTTTTCACGCTGTATCTCTAAAGCTTGGAGTCTAAACTAAGACCCCACCTGCTTTAAAAGAACATTCATAGTACTGTTGCCCAAGGTGACCAAGGCGACATGCCTGAATGACCACTGACCAGTGTTAGCCACATCAGTTTTGAAGAAGTGCTTCAAAAACTTTGTTAACACATAACAACTCCTACCTTAGTAAGGTCCTGGGCCCACTACAAATCACCTACTGCTACACAGATGAACAGCAGATGCCATTTCACTGGCTCTCCACTCTGAAATGACCACCGTTGACATAAATACATCGAAACACCTCAAGGCTGTGTGCTCAGTCCATTGTTCTGCATTCTCTTTACCCATTGCTGTGTAGCCAGACACAAGTTTAATGTGATCTTTAAATTCACCATCAATCCTAGCATTGTTGGACAAATACCAGGTAACGATGAGTCAGGGTACAGGAAGGAGATTGAAAATCTGATTTAATGGGGTCAGAATAATAATCTTGCTCTTAACATGAGCAAGACCAAAGAGTTGATTGTTGACTTCACCAAGGAAAAGCTGAGGAACCATGAACCTGTCTTCATTGGCAGCAGGGCAGAGAAGAGAGTCAACAGCTTTCAATTCTGATGATCTAACCTGGGCACAGCACAGTGATGTAATCACAAAGAAAGCTCATCAACACCTCTACTTTCTCAGAAGTTTGAGATTTGGCATGTCGCAGAATACTTTATCGAACTTTTATGGGTGTATTGTGAAGAGGACATCGATAGGTTACAACTCAAATGCCCAAGAATTAAAGAGGTTGCAGAGGTGTGAACAAAGCCAAGTCGATTACAGATACTGATCTCCCCAACATGGAAAGGATCTACAGGAACACATGCCTCATGGAGGCATCTAATATAATCAATGGCTCACACTTCTTTGGTCACGCTCTCATCACGCTTCTAATATTGGGAAGAAGGTACAGGAGCCTGAAAGCCGTTACCTCCAGGTTCAAGACCCATCGACCGTTAGGCTCTTGAAACAGTCTGCACGACCCTAACCACAACCTTACCTCAGCAACAGATTATTATTGACTTTGTATTGGTTACACTACATAGTTCAGTTTGTACTAATATAAACAGGTTACCTAAAATGTATTGTGTTATTAATTATTGTATATTTATTTGTTGTGTTAACGTGTCTATTAAGCTGCAGCAAGAAAAAAAATGGTTACATTCCTACCGCATATGCCAATCAAACACTCTTCTAAAACGAATGAAACCACTTTATTCCATCTAAATTACATTGAATTTAAATCTCAAATAATCACAAGTGTTCTACCAGTATTCCTCAATATCACAGTCTGAAGAAGGGTTCCCTATTTCCTTTGCTCCATAGATGCTGCTGCACCCGCTGAGTTTCTCCAGCACTTTTGTCTACCTTCCTCAATATCACTCATGGATGGAGGAGATACCCACCTCAATTTACAATAAGTTATAGATGCCTTGCATCCTATTGCGGAATTCAGCTAAATTAGATTAAATGGAATCAAAAAGATATCTGGCACTGTATATATGTTCTGGTGATTTTTTTTTCAAATATTTGCTGTTTCATTTAGTCCCACTTAACAAAAAAATTGCACAAACACAATTTAAAATGCAAGTACACACATGCTGTGGTGAATTGCCTCTTGCAAAATTATCAAAAGCAGACTGTTGTCAAGCTACTGCACGTTTACTTGATTAATGAAACCTACCAGTTGGAGTTCCACTGCAGGCAGAAGAGGATGGTGTAACTGGTGGTGTTCCTGGAAAAGCTGCGGTCCCATTGCCTGGGTGAGGTGATGCAGGCGTACCTCCTCTTCCCACAGGACTGGAAAGAGCTGGCGTTAATTTGGCCTGATGTCTTTTTCTCATTTGTTCCCGTTCACGGCGAGCGGCTTCAGTCATAAACCTTGATAAATTTTGGAATATAAACAAGGATAAAAATGGCAACATGGTGACTGGGCTTGGAGAGCAGATGTACTGTTAAAAGATATTTCCATCCCAATTGTTGCTGGTCACTAAAGAATTAACCACATGCAAAATAGAGGTTAAATTCAAAGATGTTTTCATAGAAGACATGGAGGGGGGGGGGGAATGTTAAAAGGGAGGTGTAATCAAGCTTAATTTCCTAATTCTTGGGAATTATCTCATTCAAATCAAACAGAAAATACCAAATATTTTCAATGGATTAGCAATTAACTGTTAAAATGCGCTCTTTTTGTTCCCTTGAGGACAAAACCACACAAGTTTGAACTCATTGGTAGACAAAAATGCTGGAGAAACTCAGCGGGTGCAGCAGCATCTATGGAGTGAAGGAAGTAGGCAATGTTTCGGGACGAAACGCTTCTTCAGACTGATGTGACGGTGGGGGGCTGGAAGAAGAAAGGAAGAGGAGGAGCCAGAAGGCTGAGGGAGAGCTGAGAAGAGGAGGAGATAGTTGGGACTACCTGAAATTAGAAAAGTCAATGTTCATAACGCTGGGGTACAAACTTCTCAAGCAAAATATGAGGTGCTGCTCCTCCAATTTCCGGTGGTCCTCACTCTGGCCGTGGAGGAGGCTCAAGACAGAAATGTCGGATTCTGAATGGGAAGGGGAGTTGAAGTGCTGAGCCACCGGGAGATCAGGTTGGTTATTGTAAACCGAGCGGAGGTGTTCGGCGAAGCGATCGCCAAGCCTACGCTTGGTCTCACCAATTTAAATCAGCCGACATCTAGAGCAGCGGAAGCAATAGATGAGGTTGGAGCAGGTGCAGGTGAATCTCTGTTGCACCTGGAACGATTGCTTGGGTCCTTGGATAGAGTCGAGGGGGGAGGTAAAGCGACAAGTGTAGCATTTCTTGCGGTTGCAAGAGAAAGTGCCCGGAGAGGGGGTGGTACGGTTGGGAAGGGACAAATTGACCAGGGAGTTACGGAGGGAGCAGTCTCTACAGAAAGCAGACAGGGGAGGAGATGGGAAGATGTGGCAAGTGGTGGGGTCACGTTGGAGGTGGCGAAAATGACGGAGGATTATTTGTTGTACGTGACGGCTAGTAGGGTGAGGACTAGGGGGACTCTGTCCTTGTTAAGAGTGGGGGGGATGGGGAGAGAGAGCAGTGTCACGGGGTATCGAAGAAACCCTGGTGAGAGCCTCATCTATGGTAGGAGAGGGGAACCCCCATTCCCTGAAGAATGAGGACATCTCCAATGCCCTGGTGTGGAACACCTCATCCTGGGTGCAGATGCTGCGTAGACGGAGGAATTGGGAGTGGGGGGGATGGAGTCCTTACAGGAAGCAGGGTGTGAAGAACACCTCAGATCCTGGGAGCAGATGTTTATGGTGCTGAAGAATAGGACATCTCCGCCCTGGTGTGGAAACCTCATCCCGGGTGGATGCTGCGTAGACGGGGGAATTGGAGTGGGGGGGGGATGGGAGTCCTTACAGGAAGCAGGGTGGTAAGAAGTGTAGTCCAGATAGCCATGGGAGTCAATAGGTTTATAGTGGATGTCGGTCAGAAGTCTATCACCTGCGATGGAGAGAGTGAGGTCAAGAAATGGTAGGGAAGTGTCGGAAATGGTCCAGGTGTATTTGAGTGCCGGATGGAAGTTAGTGGTGAAATGGATGAAGTCAGTGAGTTGTGTATGGGTGCAGGAGGTGGCACCAATGCAGTCGTTGATGTAGCGGAGGTAGAGGTCAGGGATGGGGGCCTGGTACGTCTCAAACAAGGAATGTTCGATGTTATCTACAAAGAGGCAGGCATAGCTGGGGCCCATGCGTGTGCCCATAGCTACGCCTTGTATTTGGAGGAAATGGGAGGAGTCAAAAGATATGAAGGGTAAGGACCATGGACGTCCAGTCACTCTACACCTCCATCCCCCACGAGGGCTTTGAGACCCTCCTGGTGGGGGATGGTGGTGTAGAGTGACTGGACGCCAATGGTGAAGATGAGGAAATGGGGGCATGGAGAATGGAATTCCTGGAGACGACGGAGAGCGTGTGAGGTGTCTTGAACATAGGTAGGGAGGGGTTTAACCGGGGGGGGGGGGGGGGGGGGGGGGGGGGGGGGGGGGAGATAGGATGGAGTCGAGGTATGTGGAAATAAGTTTGGTGGGGCACGATCAGGCAGACAATGGGTCTGCCAGGACAGTCATGTTTGTGGATTTTGGGGAGAAGGTAAAATCGGGCCTTGCGGGACTGGGGAACGATGAGGTTGAAGGCTTGGGGGAGGGCAGGGAGCCGGAGTTGATGAAGTCGGTGAATGGTGCTAGAGATAGTGCCCTGGTGCTAATCTGTGGGGTCATGGTCTAAGGATAAGTAGGAGGAGGTGTCTGAGAGTTGGCGCGTGGGCTCTGCCTTGTAGAGATCAGCGCGCCAGACTATCACGGCACCTCCCTTGTCGGCGGATTTGACAGTCTGGTCTGGGCTGTTGCAGAGTGAGTGGAGGGCTGTACGTTCAGGGGGGAGACAGGTTAGAGTGAGACAGAGAAGTGGAGAAGTTGAAGCTGTTGATGTCCCGTCGGCAGTTTAAAATAAAAAGGTCTAAAGCCAGAAGGGGTCCGTTGGAGATGGGAAAAGGGATCATCCCGAGGACCTTCCCATGGAAGAACGTTTTGAGGCGGAGGCGACGGAAGAAGAGCTCCACATCGTGGCGGGCGCGGAACTCATTAAGGTGGGGACGGATGGGGACAAAGGTAAGGCCTCTGCTGAGGACAGACCGTTCGGTATCAGAGAGGGGGGAGGGGGGGGGGGGGGGGGGGGGGGGGGGGAAGGTTGACTCGTGTTGCTCCATAGATAACTGGATCACAAAAGCAAGCACTAAAATGCAATCTATTCCTGAAGTTTGACTGCAAAGGTTTGTTTCTTTGACAATAACATTTAATATATTTTCTGATCCAATGTAACCAACTAGTCTGTTTTGATTGGAAGTTTAAACTGTTAGATCCTTGCAAGATAAAAAAAATACATAGGGGTTTACGCTGAGTTGGCATTTTTGTATTGATTTTATGATACCCAGGTATTATGATTTATGGAGTGGCCATGTCAGTTTAACAAGCTGAAGGACACACAATATCTCCAACATCATTAGAATTCAGAAGCCTCCAGAGCTAACTTGGTACACAGTCATGCACTATATTTGGACAGCAATGTCCAGGGTATAGAGAATATCATGATCTCCTGTGATAAATTTACAATAAGGATAAGATTTGTTCTTCATTTAAAAAAAAATGCCAAACAGGATGACAACTATTATTTGATGAGATCCCTTCTCCATTACACACTTAAAGAAACAAAAGGATTTGAATTACAGAACGCCATCAATGAAAAAAACAAACCAAAGGTTAATCAGTGATGTACCAGAGACTCTGAACGGTTCTTGTGAATAATAGCAAATATGCCATTAAGTTATTCAGTGGTAGCAGTTTAGTAAAACGGAGTGGCATGCACAACATTTCAGAGTAAAGGCATAAGTTTCAATGTGGAGTCAGAAGCCCAGACTGGATAACGATTCAGATTTCTTTCGTTAAAGGCATTCATGATCCAGCTGGGTTTTTACAACAATTCTACTGTTTTACAGTCATCTTTATGTGTAGATGTTTTTGTTCAAGATTATTTAATTAACTGAATCTAAATACCCCAGCTGCCATAGCCTGATCTGAATGTGTGCTTCTGAATCATTAGTCGAGACCTCTGAATTACCAGCATTGCAATTTAACTATTACAATCCTTAATTGCGTTGAATCAAAATCCTGGAACTCTCTAACATCATAGGAATCTATATTACTAAATCTTTGATCTTGACTGCTTTTGGCCGACTGTGCTGCGATTTCCAAGAGAACGCCGCCACCTACGGCCGTCATTTTTGGCCACCTCGCTCAGAGCCCCCCTCCGCCGTATGATTGTGGAGGATTTTTTCCGTCGATTAAAAATGAGAGATATTAATGTTTTTACACAATTCCCCATTCTCTCTGCTGCCCCCGCTGGCGGCAGGGGGAGGGACTATAAAACCAGGAAGTGTCGTGCCTCACTCAGTCTCTGCCAGACCCAGGAAGCGAGAGGGTCACGGCTCTCTGAGCTGCGAATAACACTGAACGCACGTCTACTCCACGGTGAGTCCCCTCGATGCGGCTGTAAAGTGGCTGCAGCCCTTTTTTAAAAGTTTGTGTTCACAAAATGAATTTTGGTTGCCGGGTGTCTGCAGCCCAATTGTTTGCCACGCCTTTTTAACAAGCTTGTGTCACAAAATGAATTTTGGTTGTCGGGTGGCTGCAGCCGAATTGTTTGCCTCGCCTTTTTAAAAAGTTTGTTTTCACAAAATGAATTTTGGTTGTCGGGTGTCTGCAGCCCAATTGTTTGCCTTGGCTTGGCTTTTAAAATTGTTGCAACAGTTGGATGCCTGCCCAAGCATCCATATGGCCCACAATGTCTATACTAGCCCTCTGGAAACCAGTACCTTCGGCCCACAACACCCATACTAGCACAACAGACAGCCCCCTCCCCCCACTGGCGAGCAGTATTGGAATTGGTGGAGAGGTGGAATATTACGTTGGTGACCAGCCCTCCCGTGTGATGCTGGGACTCAACGGGTCCCACTTAGTCTAGTAACTTCATAAAGATGCTTCTGTTCAAGTGTCTCAAAACCATTTTTTCAAACCTAACCAGGGCAGCTATATTCACACCCTGTCAACTAATAAAATGACAAACCATCCAAATTATTTTTCTAGCCTCTTGTAAAATTATAATAACGGGCTAATAATGCTTTTGTCATTTGATGATAATTAAAAAGTGGACACAAGAGATGCTGGAATCTTGAGTAAAAACAAAACTGGAGAAATACAAGGGACAGGCAGCATCTTATCTGTGGAAGAAAATGGACAGATGCCATTTCGGGACGGGACCATTTAGAATGGAGAAATAAATTATTTCCAATTAAAATGTAGTATACTTTGCTACCAAGTGAAAGTGAACTCTGTCAGGTTATAAAGATAAGACGAGTGAAGAGAAAATAGGGATTGCAAACAAGGATGGGAGCTTTTAACAGCAGCATCTGGGAAAAAGAAAATGGCGATTTCTATTGGTTACGTGACTGGTGATGGATAGTTGAAACCGGGTTTGACAGAACATGGGTGAAAGAGTTTGTTACTTTGATGTACCAATAACGTAACTCTAGAGTAGTTAAACTTGAAGCTATTGATTGCAAATGAAAAAGGTTATAGGTTATGCAAAGAATGTAGAGGATGCCCGCATCAATGTTCAATTAAATGGTTTAATGAATAATAGTTTTAGATTTGTAGAAATCACCTTTGCATTCCATATCATACCATGATAGGATAATTATGGAATCATGATTAAAGACAGAAACTAGAAATAACGATCTACATTTAAAAGTTAATGCTTTGACTAGAGGAAATATGTAATAAAGCATAAAGGTTCACAAAAATAGAATTTTATGGTGTAGTTGAGTACGCTAAACTATACCAGAGTGAAAAATGATTGGTCCCATCATATATACTGGCAACCAAACATGTCCCCACCTCTGATGGCACGGTACACCAAAGACTTGAGTTTACCTTTTATAAAATAAGGCCTCTTTAAATCATCATACTACAGTGGGATTCCGGAACAGCTTCTCCCCCACAGTTATCAGACTTGAATGGACCTCCCATATACTAAGGATGACCTCCCAATCTACCTCAATATGGCCTTTGCACTTTAAAAAAAAATCTGCATTTTGCAGCTGAAACACTGCATTCTGCACTCCATTTATTTTCACTACTGCACTACTCATGTATGGTCTGATTTGTCTGGATAGCACACAAAACAAAGATTTTCATTGGAACTCCCTACACTTGACAATAATAAACCAACACAAACATCAAAGATTGGAGTTTATCATCTAAATGGCTTTACCAATTTTCTGAGGAGTGGAAGTTGACTGTTTTCTCACAGCCCAGTCTGTTAAATGGAATGCTATGAATAATATTATCAAATAAGCCACCAGAAATTTAACTTTTTTTTAGGGTTTATCTTTAGATAGATATGTACAAATATGTAGCAACATTGGTCTTATTTTACATAAATGAAACAAAAAATAAGCACTTTAGTTACAGAATTTTGCAAATCCTATACAGTAATTGGTGCAGTGTGTTTCTCGGGTATCAGTTCTTCCTCCTATTTTTTTTCTAAACTAACAATCAACAAAATATGCACTTTAAGTATCAATGTAAGATGTGTGTAAGATTCCAAGAGTGAAGTGCAGTGCAAATCTTCCCCAGCAGTTGGGCACAGGGGCAAATTTAAAACCAGACCCACCAGGCCCAGTTCACCTGCCGAGGACCGGACCAGGAACCCACCCGCAGGTTGAAGACCCACACCGGGAACCCACCAATCTTTTAAGAACTATATTTCCAAAATACCAAATTAGCACAAAACATTGAAAACAGATAATCATATTTCAACCTGTGGCTCAAATTCTCTCAAATGGAATATTACGTTGGTGACCAGCCCTCCCGTGTGATGCTGGGACCCAACGGTTTCATCTTATTTCATCAGAGAAAAACTTTTTTCACACAGAGAGTGGTGAATCTCTGGAACTCTCTGCCACAGAGGGTAGTTGAGGCCAGTTCATTGGCTATATTTAAGAGGGAGTTAGATGTGGCCCTTGTAGCTAAGGGGATCAGAGGGTATGGAGAGAAGGCAGGTACGGGATACTGAGTTGGATGATCAGCCATGATCATAATGAATGGCTGTGCAGGCTCGAAGGGCCGATTGGCCTACTCCTGCACCTAATTTCTATGTTTCTATCAATAATGTGCACTTATTATAGGGTTCTGACATCAAGCTACAGCTTTTGATAAATTATACGTCTAAAGCCAGATTTACAATTTGAAGCCCAAGGGGAAATATAAAACCAACCCACCAGCAAGCTCGGCTCGCTCGCCAAGGACCAGACCGGGAACCCACCCAGTAGGCCCGATTGGTCCACCATGGACTGCGGACTCGCCCAGAGAGGAAGGAGCTGGACGGAGGACTGGTAAGCAGACCGGCTGCGGAAGTGGAGTGCATTGCCTTGGCGCTGCAGTGAGCCTCTGGAGGCCTTGCAACTGCCTGGGCCTCAGCTGGACCGGGCCCTGCTCCAAGAGGTTGTGCGTGTGGACTGGACACGGCCTACAGTGGTGAAACAGTGGCAGAGGAGCAGTGGAGGACACCATAGCTACGCTTAGTCAGGCCAACCCTGCAACGCTGCCAGGACAACGGGCCTTCATGGTCAGGTCAAGAACCCTGCATCATGAGAGGAATAGATCGGATAGATACACAGAGTCTTTTGCCCAGAGTAGGAAAATCAAGGACCAGAGGGCATAGGTTCAAGGTGAAGGGGAAAACATTTAATAGGAATCCGAGGGGTAACTTTTTCATACAAAGAGTCAGGATTTACCTATAAGCTAGACAAGCTTAATCTTAGGGCCTCGAGGTCTAGGGGGGCCTCCGGCCAAGGCAGGACACCTACCGTTCAACTCTGGGCGGGCCCCCCTCTCTATCTCTCTCTCTCCATCTCCCCCAGCTATCCGTGTCCGGGTCGCCGGGCTCTGCTCGCACGGCAGGCCGCCGGCACGGCAGGCCGCCATGCGCATTGCTGCGGCCTGCACATCCTCCCCCTGCACATGCGCACAACCACGGCCAGCACATCATCAGCCGCCCTGCACATGCGCACTGCAATGGCAACTGGGCGGCGCTGAGCACTTTTTCCCTCGCTGTGAATTGTGGGAGATTTGGCCGCCATGGCTGTCCGGTCGCTGCCTCGCCGCCAGCGCTGAAAACCAATGCGGAGGAGGCCTCACAAGTGAAACAGCTTAGGGCCTCTCTTCATCTAAATCCGGCCCTGCAAAGTGTGGTGGGTATATGGAACAAGCTGCCAGAAGAGGTAGTTGAGGCTGGGACTATCGCATTGTTTAAGAAACAGTTAGACAGGTACATGGATAGGACAGGTTTGGAGGGATATGGACCAAGCGCAGGCAAGTGGGATTAGTGTAGCTGGGATATTGTTGGCTGGTGTGGGTGAGTTGGGCCAAAGGGCCTGTTTCCACATGTATCACTCTATGACTATAAATGGGACTTGAAAAAGGCACCAATTTTGGCGACTCTGTATATTGTCTCAGTGTATTACTATACACTGTGCAGTATCTGAGATGCTTATCTAAGGTATCTGAGTGATAATCGTAATGAACTGTATACAAAAATGAATTTCACTGCACCTCATTATATATGACAATAAAGCACCACTAAAAAGTGTTTAGTAAAATATAGTATATAGGAAAATATAGTTATTTTCAAGGGACAGCTAGTGACAGTACTGGAAACACCTGCAAACTAACAGGGTGAGATGCAACAGCAGAAATGCAATAAAGATACCATCTGAATTTTGGCCAGTCAACCTACATCTGAACACATCCTACACGACTTAAATGTCACAGATAAATGCATATGCTAGTCAGATCCCATCCTCACTGATGTACTCAACTGGAAAATGAGGGCAACATTTATTCCAATATATCCCCTTATCTTGAACCTGTGAAAGAAATGACATCCAAGTGCAATTTCAGACATAAAACTTCTCAAACCATGGAAAATCACATTAAAATCTAAACGAAAGACCGGTAAAGAAGGTAAAAAGTGGTATAAAGCAAATAAAGCAAAAGGTGGTATAAAGAAATTTTAATTTTAAAAGTAAAGATTGAAAATTGCAGAAAATTGATAAAAAGAATGGAAATATACAAAATAGAGTAGTTTTTTTTAAATACCTTAAAATTGGTTTCATTCTGCAGCTGCTCATCTTTTAGGAACTATATATTTTCAAAAACCAAATTAACACTGTAAACATTGAAATCAGATCTTTCAAATTCCAACCTATGGCCCAAATTCTCTTCGATCTTGGTTTAATCTTATTTCATCAATAATGTGCACTTATTATAGGGTTCTGACAGCAAGCTACAGTTTTTGATAAATTATACATCTCAAGCCAGATTTAAAATTTGAAGCCCAAGTGCTAATTATCTATACAGCCCTAGTTAATAACGAGATTTCTTGTTGAGTATCTGATCACAGCATGGGCATCATTTGTCAAGAATGCTCAAGTCTACCTTAGAGACCAGCGTCTGCAATTCTCTCATGTCTACCATATGTAAAATTGGGATCTTTGTTTCTATAATAACCTTTTATTAAGGAACTGACATAATGATTAAGTTCACTGAAAACACATAGAATGAATTAGACGATTACCCTTGCTGCTTTAAGCTACACAGAATTGCAACAAGACAAAATAATTAATATTGAATTTTAATTTGATGTGTTCCACATTTAAACCCCAATTTGCAAAATACACCTGGAAAGCTGTCACTGTTCAACTGCAGTTTAAACTGATGAAAGAAAGGCTCCTGCAGTTTGAAGAGCACAAGCATATAAAGCATAGTGTTTTTCTGTGGAGCAAATAATACAGAAAAAGTAATTACCACAGCCTGATTTTACATCTTGTCACAACGCATATATAGATTTATAAAAATGAGGTAGTTTTTTTTCAACAAAATAGTTATAAATTTTAGAGTACATTTGGAAAAATTAAATCTGTTCCTCTTTTTGCTAGTGATAAAATGGAGTTGATAATTTGATGAAATCAATCATTCCTTTATTAACACATGTACCAAGGTACAGTGATTTTTTTTTTGCATTCAGATCAGAAGATTATTACCATGTACAATAAGTACATAATACATAGAAACAGCTGACTGAGTCAGTATGCCATAGTCACCAGGTTTTGGTGCCAAATTGTGCTAACCATGGATAAAAGCTATTAGGGAAAACCACTGACATGAAGCCATTGTCATGAATCCTCACGCACCTGATGCATTTGCCACTCAAGTCCTATGTGTGGACTGAAAATTTAGAACTGGAAGCCCTATTTATTTCAACGAGATATCTTGACTTGGAAAAAGAGGTTGTGCTTTCTTGATTTGTAAAAATTTAATTATGTAATTACTTTTAAGTAATTTTTTTTAAATAACAGAATGTAAACAAGATGGTTTGTGAAGGAATTCTTTTAAGTAAAAGGCTATATTAGATCTCATTTTATGCAATGAGAAAGGATTAATTGATAATCTTTGGGTGGTACAGTGGCACAGCAGGTGGAGCTGTTGCCTCATCGCACTAAAGACCAGAGTTCAAGGAGAACTCAGCAGGTTGGAAAAAAATCTATGGAGGGAATGGGATAGCTGACGTTTCGGATCGGGACCCTTCTTCATTCTCACTGGGTTCAGCAGGCTGGGTGTAGGGAGTATGCTTCCCCCATCAGGGTCTAGTACTTGATGTCTCAGAATAAAGGTTCGGCACGAGGAGAAAATTCTTCACGCAAGTAATAATAAATCTTTGGTATTCTCTAGCCCGAGATGCTCAGTCAATTAACTCATTCAAAACAGAGAATGATACATTTCTGAATATTACTGTGATAGAAGAAAAAATGGCATTGAAGTAAATGATCAGCCATGATATTGATGAAAAATAGAGTGGACAAATGTTTCCATTGTGGAAGCCGTCAAGGATTAGTGTTCACAGAAATAAATTAAAAGGAAAGAAATAAGTGACATGAGGGAAAACATTTTTTTATTCAAATTCTAATCACATGCTATTAAAAAAAAATCTTCTCCTTGATTATTCTTAATTTTGTTCCACTTTATTTTGTCTCTGTGACTTCCAAAAATTAAACCTTTTTCCAACAGGAACATATGCCCACTATCTACTTTTCATCAAGACCATTTCACTGCTGCGCCATTGTGCCACTCATTTATTAAATATTTTAATTCATATTACTTGCTGAAAATCTGTCAAGGCCATTCAGTATGAACTATTAATTACAAAAAAACAGAACGCTGGTCTAATAGCATATGTTGAGACAAAAAGGTATGCGTTCGACGTTCCAGGTCAAGACCCTACATCAGCACTATTAATTACTCTCACAGAGCTATTTGCCGCAGACAACACGGCCTAGAATTTTTTTTTTGTATATTTCAATGGATAATATTTCAATGTATAATACTTACTTCAAGAAATTTAAATGGAATTTTGGGATCAGGATATTGATGTTCACTGAATTTGAATCCCTAGCCCATTTCAACCAACCCCTACCTGCGACACACCCACATATCACCACTGGCAGAGGAACAATATTTAGGCTCAATCTATTGCCAACAATGAGTGAAGATTGCTGCGTGATTGCTGCACAAACAAGGAATAGCCACTACATAATTGTCAGTTTCACACACTTTTTGTGTAACAATTCCTTACTTTTGAAACAGCATATATGCTTTCCCCACAAAATTATCATTGCTAAAATGTTTAACACAAATAAGAGGGTAATGAGCTAGTAACCCAAGTGGCATGGCTTGCTGAGATTAATGTCATGACAAGGAAATTAGACATCATAGCCGATTAATCTTGCACAGATTTTAATTCTCAATCATTAATGGTACGATATCTCAAGAAGCGTGTACACCCAAAATAGTCCGAACTCAAATACCAGAGACAATTGGAATTATAAAATAGATACATCAAGTTACATCTTTGTATTGCATGCATGAAACATCATAACTGCTTTCCTTTCAATCCAAAGTACCTCATTAACCCACTAAAACTGAAAATGAAAAGGCCATGTTATGCCAACTAGTTTACAAAGAATAAATTGATCAGAAAACATACCCTTTTCATATTGTCAAGCTAAAACCCTCATCCATTGCTCAGTTGGTTCTCAACTTGATTTTTCCAGTGCTCTACTTGCCAATCTCCCTTTTGCCACATGCGCTAACCATGAAATATTCCAAAGTTTTTCGGCTTGTGGAAAACTAGGATTTAAATTACATTTATCTGTCACTTAATTACTGAGGGGATCTTCTGGTTTAACAGCACATCTGCTTGAAAAATTCTCATCTTGGTTTTCAAAACTCTTTCTGGTATCACATTCCATGTTACTGCAATCCTCTCCAGTTTTGTAATACCCCTATCCCACTTTGGAAAGCTGAACGGAAACCTCTGGTGACCTTGCGCCCCACCCAAGGTTTTCATGAGGTTCCTGGAGGTTTTGGTCAATCTACCTAATGGTCGAAAGTGGTTTCCGCGTGGTCGAGGCTTCTTCTATGTTCCTTCGATTATTTCAACAAAATCAAAACTGGCCTCGACTAAAAATAGGGTGCCGTTTGGTCGAAGCCAGTGGAGTGGGGTCGCTATTTACTTACAGGCAGTCGAAGGCTATCTCCTTCGCTGACTGGCCTTTTTTATTGACTCATTGGAGTTTTCAGGACCTAGAAAATCCGCCGGAAGGTAAAAGCTCGCTAACTTTATTAAACTTCTTAAAACTGTCTCCACTCCTTCTCCCCCCCCCCCCCCCTCCCGCGCTCTCTAAAGGACTTATCGTACTCTGTGGAAGCTATTTACCTTCCTCTTCATTACGCAGACAGCGCTCCTCCACTGTCCCTGGCCCCCACCTTCGGAGAGTGTGTGTGTGTGTGGTGTGTGGTGTGTGGTGTGTGGTGTGTGGTGTGTGGTGTGTGGGTGTGTGTGTGTGTGTGTGTGTGGTGTGTGGTGTGTGTGTGGGTGTGTAGGATATTTGGTCGGTAGATGCAACCACGCTTCGGTCGAGGCTTTCCAGGTGAGTGACCAAAACCTCTGGCGACTCATGGAAACCTTGGGTGGGGCGCAAGGTCACCAGAGGTTTCCGTTCAGGTTTCCTAAGTGGGACAGGGACATAAAACTCCAAGTAATTCTGTATCCCAAGTGATTCTTCTAAATCCACCAGATGGATACCACCGTAGCGGGCCAGATCTCGCACAAAGATGAAATGGAGTGTCGGAAGGAGCTAGATAGCCTAATAACACGGTCAAGACAACCTCTCCCTCAATGTCAGCAAGTCGAAGGTGCTAATTATTGACTTCAGGAAATAAGGTGGTATACATGCCCCAGTCAGTATCAATGGTGCATAAGTGGAGATGGATGGGAGCTTCATGTTTCCAGGTGTAAATTTCACAAACAATCCTGCCTGGACCAACCACATTGACGTCATAGCCATGAAAGCACACCAATGGCCCTACATCTTTAGAAGACTAAGGAAGTTTGGTATGTCTCCAACAACTCTACTAACTTATACGGATGTAAAGTTGAAAGCATCCTCTCGGGTCACATCACAGCTTGGTTAGCATTAGCTTTGCTCAAGACTGCAAGGAATTGCAGAGAGTCATGGATGAGCCTAGTCCATTACACAAAGAAGCCCCCCAACCCACCCCACCACTCAACTCTATCTACACTTCATGCTGCCTAGGAAAAGCAACCAACATAATCAAGGACCATTTGCACCCCAGTTACGACTCCTACCTTCTACAGTGGGCAGAAGATACAAAAACCTTAAAAGAACTTACCACCAGATTCTTCCTCACTACCGAATGTTCCTCTCATAAACTAAGGATAAAAAATCCATTTCCCCACCTACTGACTTGCAGCCCTTGCACATTTTTTAATCTACACTTTCTCCATAACTGTAACACCATTCAGTTATTGTAGTCTATTCTGCACTAATGGTATTTTTCTCTCTGCACTACTTGATGTACAGCTTGATTGTACTCGTGTACAGGATGATTTATCTGGGTAGCATGCAAAGCAAGTTTTTCACTGTATCTCAGTATACTGAATAATAAACCAATACTAATTTTGTTAATTTCCAATTTTTCTACTCCAAGATTGTCAGCCCTACTTTTAATTGACAAAACTCTAAGCCTCTATATATTTCCACCTCTTTTTCCACCTTTAACATACACCTAAAAAGCCGGCTCATTGTGGAGCTTTTTGGTTATCTGTCCTAAAAGGTCGCACTGTGACTGATCATTTCATTTTTGATAATACTCATGTTAGGGTCATTTTTGCTGTGTTAATGGCAGTACCAAAATGTAAATGGCTGCTGTTGTTTCATCTAAGTAACTGAGATATACTTTACGTTTTTCTTCTGCATTGCAATTGATATAAAGACCACCCTAGGTCTCAACACCACCTGCTCTATTTAAAAAAAATTCAGTTTGATCCTTTGAAAATAATACATAAATGAAATAACACCAGCACTGCAGAGGTATTGCACTCATTTAACAATTTAGTGGAATCAGGCTAGCTCATTTTCCTAGTTATTGAATGGTATTTCTAACTGCAGCCCCACAGCACCAAAGACTCAGTTTCGATCCTGACCTTGTGTGCTGTCTGTGTAGAGTTTGCATGGTCTCTGTAACCGCATGCTTTTCCTCCCATCGTGGGCGGAAATCCCGGGGGGGGGGGGGACCAAGATGAGGGCGCCGATTGGACGAAAGAGACGTCGGTCAGTAGACAGTTGGGGGGTGGAGGGACCAAGATGATTCAGCGCGATGATTGGAGGAGGGAGTTGTCGGTCAGAGGCGGAAGTAGGGGTGGTGGGACTGAGGATAGAGCGTGGTGATTGGAGGAGGGAGACGTCCTGGTGGTGCAAAGATCATAGAGAGAGCTTAAACCGGCCCGATCGCGGGGCTTTTCATCGCCCAGCCCGGCACGGTTTAAAATCGTCCACGGGATCTTCCACCTCCTCTTGATCTAATTGCTGCATCAAGGCGATCGAGGCTCCCGATGGTGAAGCTCCCGCCTTGTGATGAAAGGCCCCGCGAACGGTCCGATTGAAGCCCCACAATTCGGTACGGACGAAGCTGCTGTTGCTGGAGTTCGGAGTCGGTCACCAGCTAGGTCATCTCTCAATGTTACCGTCCACAGGACTTGCTGCTGAAGCATCCAAAGGTGGGGGTGGGGGGGGGGGGGGGGGGGGGGTGTGGTGTGTGGTGTGTGGGGGGGGTGTGTTTGGCTGCGTATGGTGTGCATGAGAAAGTGGAATAACATAGAATTAATGTAGGGGTGATTAGTGGTCGGTGTGGACTCAGTGGGCCGAAGGGCCTGTTTTCATGCTGTATCTCTCTAAACTATTAATACACCAAAATGCTTTTAAATTACTTTTTTAAAGCTATTGGACAGTACTATAATAAATTTTACCCGTTGAAAATAGGGTGTTTAATGGAAGCACTGGGACAGGGGCCTCGGGGAGAGTGGTAAACCAGCAGCTGCCAAACCATCAGGATTTTAAAGAAAGTCTGGAACCCCGGAGAGTGGATAAGGGAGTGCAGGAACCAAGGTGCCAGTGATTGAAAAGGGAGTGTAGGAAATGGGGCATTAGTGAGTGGAAAAGGGAGCGTAGGAACTGGGGTAGTAGAGAGTAGAAAAGGGGTGGGGGAACCAGGCCACCAGTGAGTTGATGGGGAATACGGCATACATTACTTGATAAACCAGCTGCCAAACCATCAGGATTTTAAATGGTCGGGGAATAATCAGAGTTTCAATGTACCTTCCAAGTGGGTGCTGCTAAATACAAATTCAAAATTAACTTTAAAAGGTAAAATCCCAAATTTATACCTGTTGATATAACTTAGTGCGATATAAGATGGCTGCTGTTGTTCCTGTCTTTCCAAAACCTTGGGATCGTTTTCTGTTAAAAGAACACATTAAGAATAGTTATTAACAAGCATCTTCCAATTGTATAATTTTAAAATCAGCTAACAAATAATTGATTTGAATTGAGATACAAGACTTCAATTTTCTCACATGCGTTCACACAGTGCAGGTGACTAGAGATTTACATCATCACACCCAGGTTTAAAGCATAAATGGAGAAAGTGGAGCAAAAATACACAAAATACACTTTTCCCAACTGAGTTCCACAAATATACTTTTTTAAGCATACCTTAAAATAACCATCTGTTATTCACAGTGAGGTAGGTAGCGGCCTCATTAAAATACCCCAATCACAGTCCTTTATCATAATTAGGACAGGGATGCTCCCCTGCTCTTCAATCGGATGAAGAGCACCATGTGCCTGATCAAAGTGAGTACTGAGCAACTCAACCAGATAACATCAACTCACTTTACAAATGATTTTAATGTGGTCAGGAAAGGTATGATGGCCATGAATGTATAGACACTGAAAATGTCAGAAGAGATTTTGCACTTTTCTTGATTTGTATATATATTTTTTAAATTTTGAATAAAGTTTATTTTTAGCAATGTTACAAAATTTTGAGATTTTAAAAATCAAGTCTGCAAATTATCCCATCAGATAAAGCATAAAAAGTTTAATTTGACACCTAATTCACTTTCATATCTTCAGTTTTAAACAAGTTATGGCCATTTTCATACTCGGAAATTAGCATCTTGTTCCCAATTGCTTTTCCTTTGACTTAACACAAAAGCTGTGATCGAGGACAGTCAAAAGCCCATAACTTTCTTAAAAATTAAGAGAACCGAATTACATTTTCAGTTATTATAGATTGAAGCATTCTGAAACAAATATGAAACAATCTTACTTGGATGACCTGAAATTAAAGCATATAATTAGTTAGTTACCCAATTGTTGCTAATTACAAAATTCAATTACTAGATCGAAACATCTATCCATTTCTGAAGAAAAGGTTAACATTTTTAAAAAGCCTAAGTGTCCAAATAACATTCACACAAGAATTCACAATATAACATGATTTTTAAATCTCATTGTCATGAATTTATAGGCCAAATGTAAGGAATTTAATGTTTAATTCCTGTAAATTAATGGGCATTTAAATCATCTTGCGAGTTGGATTTTGTGTAACGCGCTTGTTTGGAACGTTGCGGTTGCAGTGAATTTAAACCCCATATCGGCAGGAAAAATACTGCCGGTTCGTATATTTACATAATGACATTTTCGCAACGTGAAATTTTGATTAAAGGCATCCTAAGAAGCAAGTTTATATGAAAAAATAAACGGCATACGTCCCTTGTCCCCTACACGAGATCCGTCCCATTGTCGGCCATGACGGCATTTGAAGATGATTTTAAATTTACTCCAACAATTAAATTATCCAGCGCTAATTTTAATAAACATAATAAAATGGCAGTCGAAGCAATTTTTTCTTTAGCAACTAAACAGCCTGACAGAGATCGATTTGAATAGGCTGCAGAAAAATCGCATTTTAAACTCGACCCCCTCTCAAAGGCGCCAAAGTCGCGCACACGGGCAGTGGCAGAACTGCAGCGCCGCTGAAGGTAAGTTTTGTAACATACCTATTATTTTTGGAATTTAAAAAAAAAAAATTTAGCTTCAAAATTTCTGTTGGCTTTTGGCACTTCTTTCCATTCAGGATGGCCTCATCCTTGCCCTTAACGTAACAATTCTGTTCAGCCATATGGTGCCAATGTCCTAAAGTCATCAATTGGCAGACATTCAGCATAGGTGGTTCACCAATATTATTCTAATAAAGCCGGACACAGGAGTCTTGAATGAGCTTCATCAAGATGGAGGTAACATTGCTCCATTTTACATCCAATTACTATTTAAAATGAAACTTTTAAAATTAAAAGAGGTTGCAATGTGTTTTTATTTTTTTTTTTAAAACAAATTAATATGGTCGACATTTGTTAGCCATCTCTAATTTTCTCTGAATTAATTGGCTTTCCAAGCGGTTTCAAACGACAATCAAGGAAAAACGCATCTGTGTGCCCGGGGTCTCATATAGATCAGGACTGGAAATCATGGCCAATCTCCTTCCCTGTAGGAGGAGGTTAAAAGGGAACATGATTGAGATGTAGAAACTTACTAGTAGTGTTGTTAGGGTGGTTTAGATATACAGTTTGGAAAGTTCCACCAGAGGCCCAAACACCCTCGACCACTGTTACACAACTAAAGATGCCTAATGCTACACCCCCTGCACACATTTTGGGAAACTCACTACCTTGCTGTGCTTCTACTCCTTGCTCACAAGCAGAAACTGAAGTCTGAGGATCCACTACCAAAAGTAGTACAATGCTGGTCTGAGAACTTTAGACTTCATATATACATCACGTTCAGACCGACCAGTGATCACCTCATACAGTATCACTATCCTACATACTAGGAACAGTTTACAATTTATAGAAGACAATTAACCTACAAACCTGAACGCCTTTTGGAGTGTGGGAGGAAACCAGAGCACCTGGAGAAAATAGATGTGGTCACAGAGGAAAATGTACATCCTCTGTACAGAAGGCATCCGTAATCAGAATTGATCCCGCGTTTCTGGTGCTATTTGGCAGCAACTCTACCACTGCACCGCCCAGAAATATGAGATCCTACAAGGTCCATATTTAAAGGACTTTGTGTCCAGCCTATACGACGATGCTGTCACAGACTTAATCAGTAAATGTGTAAAGCACAGCGTGCCTAAAGATGACAATCTAAGTATTCTCCAACTGGAAACCATGGATGAACCGCGAGATCCACTCCCCTGGTAAAGCTGACGTCTGTGCCATTCGAGTCAGGTGACACCGAATTGTACAAGAAATACATATACGACTTTCTCAAACCCTTCAGGATGCCAAAAGAAAATTCTGACCAAGTGAGAGTACAAGAAAAAACACACATACACCCACTGATTGTGGCAAGGCTTACTTCTTATAATGGACTGCTAAGTGAAGCCAGACAGAGTTGCTAGTAACAGCGCATCCCTCCAAGACATCCTCAATGCATTTTATGATCATTTCCCTCAGAAAACAATAGAATGATGTCACCCCTCTGACAGTCTTGGCTGCACCTGTACTCATGGTCACCTTTGCAAATTGGCCTTCCCCAGAGTAAACCTGCATAAAGCAACTGGTCCGGATGCAGTCCTCAGTTGTGTCCTCAGGAGAATGCCTGGACATCTTTAGCCTATCCCTATTCTATCCAGAGGTTCCCACCTGAAGAAGACCACTATTTGCACAGTCAAAGAAAAGCAAAGTTTATTATTTTGTGTCATCACACAACTGTTTGCCAATAGCGAACAAATGTTAGTGCCAAGTCGTTGGCCTCTGCAAGGTCCTTTACAGTGCATGTGTCATGCAGTATGTCACAGCTCAGGAGATGGTCCATAGTCTGGAACCTGTCACAATGTCACAGTGCTCCAGTCCGTCAGAGTGCTCCAATCTGACTCCATTCCATGTGATCTTCAACCTTCGATTTGCACACTTGTTCTTCAAGTGGAAGGCGCAGACTTGGGTTTTAGATGGATTGGCTCAGGTGATTCTTTTTGTAGTATGAGGACAGGTTGACTAAAGCCTCACATAGAGTAGCTTCTGCCTCGAGGAAGTCAGCACTTTGGGTTGTAATACATAGGTCATCTGCATAAACAAAGCTCCGGGTGTTGGGATGGATAGGCTGGGCGTTAACATAGATATTGAGCAAGGTGGGTGCCAGTACAGTTCCTTGAGGGAGGCCGTTTTTCTGCCTGCGCCAGGGACCTTTCTTTAGTGACAGTTCGACAAAGAAGCGTCTGTTTTCGACCAGAGTCTTCACCAGATTGGTTAGATGCAAGTTGTGTGTTAGATCAAGTACTTTGTGTAACAGTCGGCAATGGTTTACTGTATTATAAGTGTCTAAGAGGTCTACCAAAACAGCGCCTGTGATTACACCTTCCTGACAGCCATCCTGTACGTGCTGGGTGAGATTGCGAAGCTGACTTGTGCAGGACTTCCCAGGCCAAAACCCTGACTGCTCCTTTATTAGGGATGGCTCTATCACTGGGCTGGGGCATGTCAAGATGAGTCGCTCAAACAGCTTGTAGGTGTGGCAAAGAAGTGATATTGGCCTGGAGCTCTTTGTTGCTGAAGGATCTTTGCTGGGCTTCAGCAATGCTATTTCACGTGCACGACGCCAGATCTTTGGGATGTGACATCTCTCCATGTAGGTGTTAAACATGGCCAACAACCACCATTTTGCAGTTGATCCAAGATTCTTAATCTGTTCAGCTATGATGTTATCCAGACTTGCGGCTTTACCTATTTTGGTTGTGCATATAGCAGCATCTAGTTCTTTCATTGTGAAAGGCTGACATAGTTGTGGGTTATCAGAGTTAATTTCATAGCACTGCTGGGGTTTCTGCTTTATCACTGGTGAGTCGGTTTTGTCATTGAGTAGGAGTTGGTTGATTAGCAGTAGGCCGGTCAGTATGGATTGACTTGGCCTTCTTTGGGTCCTTGTTAATCCGATTGAGAGTGTCCCAAGCCTTCTTGCTGCTGTGTGTCAGATCCAGATCCTGCCATGACTTGGCCGATCAGATGCGATAGCTACAGTGAGAGCTTCCTCGGTGGCTATAGAATTGGCAGAAAAGAGGTCGGCCATACTTCCCCTTGGAAAAGGCATATATGGCAGCAGAATCTGGGGAAAGGAAAGATACATATTCCGTTCGGCATCCTCGAGGGATACGTCTTCTCGACGACTTCCATACTCTTAGCACGAATTGATCATATTCTTCAGGTATAGGCTCCAAATCCCCAATCGACTGGTCAAGGTCCGTAGCAAAGCCCTGCCAGTCAGCCTTTTTGAGGTTGAAACGCCTTCGTAGGTTTGTTATCTCAGGTTGGACAACAGCTTGAAGTTGGATCCCTATTGGGCAATGTTGGGATTTGGGAATGGGATCTAGGACAAGTTTGGAGCTCATGGGTGCTAGATTGGAACTGACGAAAATGAGGTCTGGGTTATATCCCCTTCCCCATCGTCCACTGTTCAATGACCATGGAAGCTTAGGGTCATGGATGAGATAGAGGTTGTGTGAGTCCATCCAGTTTTCCAACAGCTCTCCATTCTCGTCTGTATCTTGAAAGCCCCATCGATTACTGTGGGATTAAAGTCTCCTATGAAGATTTTGTAAAGCAAAGTAATATGCATTGATGCGTACTTTCCAGTGGCACAATCATAAAGAGAGACAGGTCACGGTACACATCAACTCAACTTTTCCAAACAGTTTTAGTCCATTACAATTTTCTGATGCCGCAACGAGCAGATGCAGTCTCCCTGGTCCTACACCCATCGTTGAAACATCTGGATAACAAGGATACCTACGTCAACTTCCTAATCGTTGCCCACAGTTCTGATTTCAACATCATCATTCAAAATAAAAATCTCCAAACTTTTGGACCTAGGATTCAGCGCTTCCTATTGCAATTGGAGCCTTGTCTTCCTGCATCCGACCATTGCAGTGGGCTGGATCTCAAATAATGACAAAATGGAGTACATAAAGAAGATACTGTAGAGAGCATAGCAGCATGGTTGCAAGACAACAATGACTCACTCCATGTCAGAAAGCAGTTGGCATATACATCAACGGCTACTTCAACAGTCCTCTTCAATAATCCTGAAGTAATGGAAGAGGTGTTGTCATGACAACATGCTGCTGAGCTCTCACTTTTCTTCCTGTACTCATCATTGTTTGAGATGTCGTCCGCTTTGGTGGTGTCAACTGCAAACTTGTAAATTAAGTTTGAGCAAAATTTTACCACATACTCGTGAGTGTACTGGGAAGTGTAGTAAGTTGCTGAATACTCTGGGCACACGTTTAGTTTACTTTAGTTTAGAGATACAGCGTGGAAGGCCCTTTGACCCCACGCATCCCCGTCGACCATCTAGCCCCGCAAATTAACACTATCCTACACCCACTAGGGAGAATATTTACATTTACCAAGCTAATTAACCTACAAACCTGTACGTCTGGAGTGTGGGAGGAAACCAAAGATCTCGGAGAAAACCCACACAGGTCACGGGGAGAACGTACAAACTCCGTACAGACAGCACCCGTATCAGGATCGAACCCGGGTCTCCGGCACGGCTTTCGCTGTAAGGCATCAACTCTACCGCTGCGCCACCATGTTGAGAATTACCGTGGAGGTGATGTTATCATGTTTTCCTACTGACTGCAGTTTGTGGGTCAGGAAGTCCATGACACCTGCATTGAAGGAGGTACTGCCTCAAAAAGCCACTATCATCAGAGACCTGTATCACCCTGGCCATGCTCTAATTTCATTTCTACCATTGAGAAGAATGTAGAATGTAGAGAAGCCTGAAAACCATGACCACCAGGTTCAAGAATAGCTTATTTCGAATAACCATCATTCTTGAACACTACACAACACTAACCTCAACTATGAACTCCTATGTACTATCTTTGGTTGCGCTAAGGACTTTGTTTTTTTTTGCACTAGTACAGGGTATTGTGGTTATTAATTTATTGAATTTTTGTTTATTACATATTGTTATACAACAGGACTGTTTTGCTGCTGCATGTAAGAATTTAATTATTCCATTGTCAGTACAAAAGATGATTAAACATTCTTGACTCTGAGGATCCAGTTGCAGACAAGAATGCTAAGTCCTAGGTCCAGATGTTTGGAGGCAAGTGGGAATGGAATTATGGTGTTGAAGGCAGAGCTGTAGTCAATGAACAGGAGTCTGACATAGGTGTCCTTGTTATCCCAATGTTCCAGGGATGAATGTAGGACCGGGGTAATGCACTTCATATCGGTCTGTTGTGCCAGTAGGCAAATCGCAGTGGAGCAAGGCTGCCGTGAGGCTGGAGTTGCTATGCGGCATGAGCAGCCTCTTGAAGCACTTCATGGTAGTCGTCATTATTTTTCTTTGGCACCGGAATGATACTGATCTTCTTGAAACGGGTGTGAATCTAAGATTAGCAGTAGGGAGTGGTTAAACCACCTTGCCAGCTGGTCTGCACAGTTCCTCCAGGCCAGTCACTTTTGTGGCTTCAATCTCAGGAAGGTCATTGTGATGTCTAGCAACAATGACCATGGGTACAGATGCATCCAAGGCTGTCAGGATGGGCGACACGTTTACACTGACCTTATCTTCAAAATGTGCATTGAATACAGCGACCTAGTCAGGGAGGGATGTGTCGTTGTCAACGATTCTGTCCAATTTTGCTTCTTACCCTTTATAGTATGTAAACATGCATCTTTTTCCCATGACTGAAACTATAGGCATGCGTCTCAATAATATTAATACACTACATGAATTTTGCATTTAAAGCAAGTTCTACAGAAAAGTTACTGGCTCAAGTGTTTTAAAATAACCACAGAATAATTTATAAACTACAGGCAAACAGAAGTGATATAAATGAGATGAATAATTAGGCAACTATTTCAAGAATAGGATTAACAAGAATAATTTACACATTATGTGATCAAATATTTAATATATTGCATTTGTTATTAGTTGAAAATGCATGTCAGCAAACATGGCAGCTGAACCTTCTCACTGTTGGCTGGGTAGAGGGAATAAAGCACATCTGCAAAATGAGGAAATCTGTGCAGTACACTCAACTTGCTTTCAGTATATTATTGCATGCTATCTAGAATAAATGAATACAAGCAAACCATTGTTCAACAGGTAGCACAAAAACAGAAAGGAAAGTGCATTGAATACTAGATTATAAAATTAAATACAGTTACAGCAACATGCATATAGTTGAAACTATACTTTGACCTGTTAGCCTTTCAGTTCAAAACCTATATATAATAATGTTAGGAGCTTGAAAGGGTTCAGAAAAGATTCACGAGGATGGTGTCAGGACTAGAGGGTGTGAGCTATAGGGAGAAGTTGAATAGGCTGGGTCTCTATTCCATGGAGCGCAGGAGGATGAGGGGTCTTCTTATAGAGGTGTACAAAATCATAAGAGGAATAGATCAGGTAGATGCACAGAGTCTCTTCCCCAGAGCAGGGAAATTGAGGACTAACGGACATAGGTTCAAGGTGAAGGGGAAAAGATTTAATAGGAATCCGAGGGGTAATTTTTTTTCACAAAGGGTGGTGGGTGTATGGAACAAGCTACCAGAAGAGGTAGTTAGCGCTGGGACTATCCCATCGTTTAAGAAACAGTTAGACAGGTACATGGATAAGATAGGTTTGGAGGGATATGGACCAAGCGCAGGCAAGTAGGACTAGTGTAGCTGGGACATTGTTGGGCTGAGGGGCCTGTTTCCACACTGTATCACTCTCTGACTCTATAACAGATGAAGAAATGCGCGATGACATTTCTGCCAAAAGAAGGGTCTTCATCCGTTTAACATAAATCATGCAGAATTGAAATTTCAAAATTCCTGTATATAATTATGGTGACAGATTTTCAACTAAAGTATATAAACTCCACATTTTTGTACAATTTAGTATCATTTTACAAAATAAATAAATCTTATGAATTACAAACTATGTCAGCTTACTCTGCAAAGAGAAATGCTCTGTTCAGTGGCTTTGGCGGTGGAGAAAACAAAACAGTATTTCCACATTATTTCTTCTCTCTGAATCCAAATAATTCCCAAAACACTACATGAAAGCCACACATATGTAATAATGTCCCTGAGATAAGGAAGACTTCCTGAACTAGAAATCATTTTTCACTTGATAGCAGCATTATGTTATTTCTTGTTTAATTTTCCATTCAGTTTTCCACAGCTGCTAAATTAGTTATTCAAGTGTTGCCTTTTGTTAATCGGCTTACTTTTTGAATTTCTCTACTAAATAGTTTATGCAAATCATATTTTAAAAGGATATAAAGTCTGTCAATAAGGCCTTTTATTGCTTTAGTGGGTAATCAATTGTGATCACTTATTTCCAACCCACGTAAAATGGACATGATAATTGCTAGTTTCCAGTTTTGCCTCCTCCTACAGAATGTTTGTGTTTCATTTACATGAAAATTACCTAATTACTTCTGCCAGTTTTATTTTTAATCTTCAAGGAAAGTCCCCTACAATACTGTGATTTTATTCTGTCGCAAACACTACATTTCTGCAAAAGAAATACAACAGACACCTCAGTTAGTCTTTAAGTACCACATTTATTTGCTTATAGTTGATGACAGCGTGCAATTTTAAAAGTTAATCATACCGAGGACTCGTCAACAGGAGTTCAAAACCACAAGAGCTTTAAAATTGGTCATAAACCATTGAGAATGCCCAAATACAATAACTGTCTGCCATGAGCACTGGGCTCTGTTTTGTTCTCTTACACTACTCCAATGAAGCTCAATGCAAGCACAATAAACAGTATAGAAACAAAGAACTGCAAATGCTGGTTTATAAAAAAAAATAACAAAGTGCTGGAGTAACCCAGCATCTCTGGAGAACATGGACAGGTGACATTTCACGTTGGCACCCTTCTTCAGACT